>NC_049901.1:25204473-25284461 GCF_001411555.2 Juglans regia | reverse complement strand
GAATTGAATCTCGAAAAAATGATTAATCACAGGACCCTCTTCCGACCAACGATCATACCAAAAAGAAAACCTACCCTCTCTAACCTTCCAATAGGACTGACTCGAGACTAATGGCAGGCACTTCAAAATCATATGCCAAGTTCTTGAATCCTTAATTGCATCAACCAATGAAACATGTTTATCCTTCACATATTTTACTCTAAAAACAATTGCCCATAGAGAATCCTCATGAAGCAGCTTCCATGCAAATTTTACAAGTAAAGAAGATTGTATATCTTCCAACCTTTTGATGCCTACCAACTTGTTCATCCTTCCTTCTGAAGATCCCCAAAAAGATTTACTAAAACAAACATTCCGCATCTTCAAAACAGCCTTTGAAACCTTAAGAATTGATAACAAATGGATAGGCATACTCACCAACCCCTGTTTTATAAGACACAGTTGAGCCCCTTGTGAAAGCAACTTTGATTTCCAACCACAAATTCTCTCACGAATTTTAGCCATTATTTCCTCCAATACATAGCTTTAAGCTTCCCTAAAATAATAGGAACTCCCAGGTATCGAAAAGGTGAGGAACCTTCTTTGAAACTAGTAGAACGAAGAAGAAACCACTGTCATGCAGGTGTGATGTCTTTAGAAAAAATAAGAGAAGATTTCTCCGTACTCACCGACTGACCCGACCACAACTCATAGGTATCAAATATTTTCAAAATATTCCGAGGGGACTTGAGATTATCGTTTGTAAATATAACGGTACCATCCAAAAGATGCGAAATAAGCAAAATCCCTGTTGGATGTGAAAACACCTCAATTCCAAACATTCAATCCGTTGCTCCAAGTCCCAGATATTCACATTCGTCTTCCCAAAGACATTTTTATTTCAGTCCCTCAAAATTATCTTTGATGCTTTTTAACTTCTTTGCTAACAAAAAAAAAACCCATATCTTGCACTTCCTCCTCCCAAACCTTCTGTATCAACCCCATAAACAATTCATTTTCCACCCACATTTGTTGGAGTTTGAATGAAGGAAAACCATAAAGCTGAGATTTAACTAATTTTATCACCATTGGAGCATGATCAAAAGTAGTTCTTGACAAATATTTCAAATGAACATTTGGCCAGGTAACCAATGCTTGAGAATTAACCAAAGCACAATCCAGCCTCACCCATCCTTGCCCATGACCCCCTTGTCCATTACACCATGTAAAACGACTACCAGAAATGACAAATCTAAAAAACCACAGGAATCAATACATGTGTTAAACTCCTGCATAGCTGTCCTAGATCTTGGATGACCACCTCTACTCTTATTATCTATTCTAATAATATTAAGTCCCCCCCCATTGCCCAGATTGCTTGATTTGGAACCACAGTGTTCAACTCCTCCCATAAACTTCTACGTTCCCCTTGTGTACAACGTGCATACACAAAAGAAATAAAAATATACATGCCACTCACCAATAAGCTAACCGTGATCTGTTGATGTAACAGATTAATTGTAGTGGATGAATGAGAATGAATACTTGAAAATGAGAATTTGTATATTGATAGAGATGAAAAAAGGCCTGCTTCGAGGGAGGCTCCTCCAATTTCTGAGTAGAGAATATTCTGGATTGTTTTTGCATAACTAACTCTGTCATAGTGACAGACCTAAATAGTACTGAAAGCAGGAAATGACTAAACTGCCCTTAACACATAATGGGCTGTAGCTATTACATTAGACATCAAATCAAAACAAATAACAATGGCCCAATAAGTGAAGCTTCCAGCCACGTCCCTTGTAACTTGAAGCACAATACCCTTCTTTCCATTGGCCCATGAAGTCCATAACATCACTTAACATTCTAGGGCTTGGTCGATCTATTCTTCCCCAATTTCTCACAAGTCTTCATCACGTTCCTCATCACTTCGTACGCCCCTTCGCAACTGCACTTCTCCTCTTCACCTCATTGCCCCTAGCCATTGTGTAACAAATCCCTCTCCCTTAGAGAACCTTGCCCACAAGGTGAGGGAAGTCCCCACAGAGCTGTCGATAAGGTTCCCAAGAAGCTTCCTCCACGGGCTGCCCTTGCCAACGAACTAGCACTTCGACTGAAGGTAGGTTCTTTACTTTTCTCATCCTCCTTGAAATTATTTCTTCCGGTTCTGGCTTCAAAATGCCCTTTGAGTTAACTGGTGGTAGGGTAGGAAGTGGGTTCACATTGTGAGCTAGGGTTGGCTTTAGTTGAGACACATGAAATACGTTGTGTATCTGTGTTGTGCTAGGTAGCTGGAGTTTGTAAGCCACTTCACCAATTTTTTCTTGGATCTGAAAGGGGCCATAGTAACGAGGGGATAGTTTAAAATTTTGTCTGTGATGAATTGAAGACTAACGATATGGCTGTAGTCTTAAATAGACCCAATCCCCTGCCTGGTATTGTTGTTCTTTCCTGTGTTTATCTGCATATTTCTTCATCCTTTCCTGAGCCCTAACAAGATTTTGTCTTAACAGGTGCCAAATTTGATCCCTCTGCTGCAAGGTAATTTTGACCTCTGCTATCCTTGCTGTGTTTGGTAGGTAACTAGTCAGTTTAGGTGGTACGTAGCCATAAAGTGCCTCAATGGGAGTAATTTTGGTTGAGGCATGTTGGGTTGAATTATAACACCATTCAGCCAAGGTAACCCAATTAGACCAATCCTTAGGATTGTCACTGACATAGCTCCTTAGGTAGTTCTCGACCCACTTATTCACTGCCTCTGTTTGACCATCTGTTTGAGGATGGTAGGCAGTGCTGAAAGCCAGTTGCACACCCTGCAATGAGAACAATTCTTTCCAAAATTTGCTTGTGAATGTGGGGTCTCTATCTGAGACAATGGAATGGGGCATTCATGTAGCTTAAAGATATGCTTAACAAACAGTTGAGCCACCACCTTAGCTGTGTAGGGATGTGAAATGGGTATGAAGTGGGCATACTTTGTAAATCTGTCCACCACTACCCATAAGGCATTAAAACCTTGAGAATGGGGTAGACCCTCTACAAACTCCATGGAGATATCTGTCCAAGGGCTGGATGGTATTGGAAGAGGTTGTAGGAGTCCACTCAGTAGTGTGTTATCCACCTTCACCGTTTGACACATGTCGCAGCTCCGTAGAAAAAATTTTAAATCTCTTTTTAAACCAGGCCAAAAGAAATCTTTAGTGAGTCTATGCAGGGTCTTATCAAATCCCAAATGTCCTCCTATGGGGCTGCTATGCACCAAGTGTAGGATTTTGTCAATGAGGTCTGAGTGGGCATGAATATAGATTCTGTTTTTACAAAATAAGACCCCATCTTTGACCACAAATTGAGGAGGCAACCTGTTTTCTTGGTGTTTTTGAAACAATGATATTACTTCTGCATCAAAATCATAGAGGCTTTTAATTTCAGTGAGCCAATCCCAGCTAGGAAGTGTAATTAGAGTCACCGTCACTTCATTTTCCAGCTCTTGCCTAGATAAGGCATCCACTACCATGTTCTCTCTCCCCTTTTTGTATTCCACCAAAAAATCATACCCCATGAGCTTCAATATCCATTTTTGCTGCATTGGAATGCCCACTCTCTGATCTAGTAAAAATTTCTGTAACACCCCGTATTTTAGTGTATTTTTTTTAATTGAATGATTATTTGTTATTAATTTAAAACTTGATTCTCTTGTTTTAAATTTTTAGATTTTAGTGGGTTTGTTTTTATGATTTTTATTAATTTGTGAAAATTAAATTTGACATGTTTCCTTAATATTAATAATTGTTATGCATTTAAATTTTTCTTGATATAAATTAGTTTGTGGGTTTTAAAATTATGGTATTGTTGGATTTGATTATTTTATTTTACTTAGTCACTGTGTTTAAATTAATTTTATTTAAATTGTTGTTTTGAAATAATTTTCACTGAAATTTTGTGATCCAAGTTGTGAGGATTAGACCTCATTCTTTTCCCTCCATTTTTTTTTCTTTTTCCTCTTTCTTTTTCCCTTTCCTTTTTTTTTTTCTTTCTTTTCTTCCGGAACCGTTGCTTTCCTGCGCGACTTCTCTTCCTCTCCTCCCCAGCCCGCCACCGTGTGCCTTCGTCCGGCGACACCGCCCAGCCCATGGCCTTCCCCACCCTCCGGCGACCACCTCCCTCCAATATCAGCCCTTCTCGCGTCGCCGTTTGCCCCCACGCGCAACACTATGCCGCAGCGTTCCTTGTGCTCGTGCGCTGCCGTCGCGCCACCACCAGCCACCATTTCTTCACCACTTCATCCTCGACCTCCTAGCAACCTAGTGCACCCATCCTTGGCTCCGATCTGTCACCGGTGAAGCCCCATCTATCTCCATCTCCGATTTGAACATTTTGGCCTTAAACCGCCGCCCACGCCGCCACCCACGGCCAACCACCACCACCACTAACTTCACCGACATCGCTAAGCCCTACCCTAGCAATCTCGGGTCTTGGTTTGTCACCATTCAAAAGTGGGTTTTTGAGACCCACGGCCACAGTGCTTTTGGCATTGTGTTGTTGCTATGTTGCCGCTTCTAGCACTTTCGTGATCTTTCAAAAATTATATTATAGCATTGTAAGTATTTTCTCAAAGAACTTTTGAGATTTAAATGTATTTTCCCGCTAACTCATATTTACTGTGAATTGGTTGGTTGTGCCGGACTGAGTCCGAGGAGTAAGGTGGTTGGTTGGATTGGATGATGGAGTTGTTGGTGTGATTGGTTTATGCTATGAGATTTGTTGGCTGTTTCGAGTTTAAATATTGATGTTTTGTGTTTGATGTGGATTATAGTGGATATTGGTGATTTTAGGAAGTGATAATATATTTTGGGATTATGAACGTTTTAAGTTTTGAGGAATTCAAATAGGTTATTTAAGAATCTTAGGCTTAAATATCGAAATCCGTGATTGATTGAAAACTTACGGAAATTATGTGATTATTTTTATAGGTGACGATTTATAGTCGACTAGACATTTTTGAGGAAATTTCTGAAAAGCTAAGTTGCCCAGGTAAGTGGGGTTCATATACTAGTTTTGCATAAAAAAAATGAAATGAGGTCGACTTAGAAAATATGCATGTTTGTTTGAAAAGAAATATGAAACGACCTCAAATGTTTGTTAATATGCATAAATTCTATATAAGAGAAATTATGTTCTGTCATGACTGGTGTAGACATGAGCTAATTTTGCGCATTCTGTTTCTGAACTATGCAAAAGGAGCGAATATGAAAATCTAAAAGTTTTTGCTATGAATAAATGAAGATGTTTTGAATTCTGTTTATTTTGAACATGTGAAATGATCTAAAGCTATTCAGTATTTTGTTTGGATATGATGAGTCATCTGAAAACCTTGGCATGAAGTTCTGATTCTGTATTTGAATGTGATCTGGTTCCGATGATGTTCCATTCTGTTTCTGTTAAGGCCCAGCCACGGGTATAATGGTGGTTTATATCCCTACCACGGGGGTGAAACATGATATACGACCCAGCCACGGGTATAATGGTGGTTTATAACCCTACCACGGGAGTGAAACATGGAATATGGCCCAGCCACGAGTATTATGGTGGTTTATAACCCTACCATGGGAGTGAAACATGGTATACGGCCCAGCCACGGGTATAATGGTGGTTTATAACCCTACCACGCGGGTTAAACATGGTATTTGTCCTGATGTGATGCTATGAGATGATATGAATATAATGTTTCAGTTTGGAAATGTCAAAGGATTTTCTTTTCGGTAATAAGTTTGTTTTTCTGAAAATTTCGCTCCGATATTTTGTAACAAGTTTTGTTTATGCATTTTGAAAGAAAATATGTTGTTTCTGCATTCTAAAAGAAAATTTGTTGTTTCTGCATTTTGAAAGTAAATGTCTTATTCTGCATACCGAACTTTATAAATGCTCGTGTTTACATGCTATGTAACACCCCGTATTTTAGTGTATTTTTATTGAATGATTATTTTTATGTTATTCAAAAAATTATTCTTTTGTTTTAAAATTACTGGATTTTAATTGGGTTATTTTTAGGATTTTTAATTTGGTGAAAATTATTTTTATGTGCTTTCTTAATATTTATTTATTGTTATGTATTTAAATTGCTTTTAATATTTAAATTAATACTGTGAGATTTAATTATTTCAATTTGACTTTACCATTACGTTTAAATTATTTTATTTAATTTGTGGTTTTAAAATCATTTCCGTTGGATCATTTTCGTGACCCAAGTTATGAGGATTGGACCTCATTTCTTTCCCCTCTTTTTCTTTCCTCTCCTTTTATTTTCCTTCTTTTTTCTTTTCTCCTTATTTCCTTCAGTCTTCTTTCTTTCCCGCGCGACCCAACTCTCTCCTCTCTCCCGTGCGACTTCGGCCTCCACCCCAGCCCGCCGCCGTCGAGCCGCCGTGGTCGACACCGCCCCCTCCATTCGGTTCCCCTGCCGCCGGCGACCTTACCCCACCAACCTCACTTCCATCCAAGCCGCCGTTAGCCCCACGAGACCCACGAAGCCGCGGCACTCTTTCCGCCGTTGCGCCGCCGTCGCACCGCCATTGGCCACCATCTTCCTACCACTTCATCCCCGACCTCTTGGCAACCCTTTGGACCCAACCCCAGCTCCGATCCGTCACCGGTGAAGCCCCACCAAGTCCATTTCTGATTTGTACATTTTTGGCCTTAAACCACCATTTGCGCCGTCATCCACGGCAAACAACCACCACCATTGGCTTCACCGACCTCTCTAGGCCCTACCCTATCATTTTGGGGTCTTCGTTTGTCTCCGCTGAAAAGTGGGTATTTGTGACCCACGGCCACAGTGTATTTTACACTGTGGTGTTGCTCAGACGTCGCCTTTTTCAGCTTTGTGATCCTCCGGAAATTATCTTATAGCGCTGTAAGTATTTCTCCAAAGAACTTTCGTAATTTAAATGTATTTTTGCACTAACATATTACACTGTATTTGTTTGACATGCCGGACTGAGTCCGAGGAGTTCGGGGGTCGGATGGATTGATGATTGGAGTTGTTTGGGTTGGTTTGATTGGATTGGTTATTGGTTATTGAGGAATGTGGATTTGTGTTGGTACATGTGCATATCAATATTTCATGCATGATCATGTTTGTAAAGAAAACTGGGTTTTCGTGTATTGCATTCATGTGCATGTGTGATTTGGAAAAGTTATGATTTCATGTGTGAGAAATTGGTTTTGTTTGGATTGATTGATTTGAGAAAGAATGGAAAGAGACTGTAGGGATGGTGGTAGAGTCCCGCCTGTGATTCCCGCCTACAGTGCACGCGGTAGGGACGGTGGTAAGCAGGGATGGTGGTTGTGTCCCGCCTGTGATTCCCGCCTACGGTGCACGCAGTAGGGATGGTGGTAAGCAGGGATGGTGGCAGAGTCCCGCCTGTGATTCCCGCCTACAGTGTCCGATAAATTGTTGAGTTTTGTTTAAATCATTTTCTGGGAAAATGTTGGATTGTATGTTTTGGCTAAAAATGAGATTTTGGCGTGTGTTGGAAAATTATCATTTTTGGGGAAAATGATATTTTGAGGAAAATGCATATTTCTTCATATGCATGCATGTTAGTTGTATTAAATGCATTTTATTCCTGAGATTATTTTTGGGTTATACTTACCTGCGGTACCATTCTGTGGTAACGCAGATTTTGATGCAGATGAGGAGGAGGAGGGTGAGCCTGAGGAGACGGCTCCGCCCGAGGAGTGATCTGGGATCACTGTTTATTGTTATTTTATTTTACCCTTTGTATTTTTGGGACATGTGTTAACTTTATTTTGGATGACTGTATAACTACTTTTAAAACTTTATTGTTGTTTACTTGTATTTAAATTCTGGTACTTAGTTGACTAATCCGCTGCGTTGTTGTTGTACACCGTTGCATGTACACACACTTGGCACTTTCGTTGGGATGTGTGATCGTGTTGTCATCATCCCGGCGTCTCGATCCCCGTGTATTTCTATAATGGGGGTCGGGGGCGCCACAGGTGGTATCAGAGCAGTTCGGCTCTGGGTAAAACCACATGTCCCTTAGGATAGTACCAGAAATTATTTTATTGTTTTAAAATAATTTTTTTTTAAAGTGTTGTAAGTTAAATGATTATTTTAAAAATAAATATGTGTTATTATGAGTTTATTGTTGTTTTATTTTATGTTAATTGATGTTATTTAATTTAATTTTATGTTATTGTATTTTTGTGTTGCTTTGGTTGAGCTTGGTTTTATCTGGATTTAAGCGGGGTTGGAGGTTGCTCTATGACAGGACTATGGTGAGACCAAGAAGGCAAGCTAATGTGCCCGAAGATGAGCTATCCAGGGGTGAAAGAGACGATGCCATTGCAAGGGCGTTGAATAGGATGTCAGACTTGTACGAGCAGAATTTCCGACCGCCGCAAGGAGATCTAAATAGAGCGGTCCAAGTGGGGTGCACCTATGAGCGCTTCCTGGCGCATAGGACTCCTGCCTTTACTGGGGAGGAGGATCCAATGCGAGCTAGGAGGTGGATTCTAGATTTGGAAAGGACCTTTGAAGTCTGTGGGTGTACTGAGGTCCAGATGGTTTTGTATGAAAGTTATATGCTACAAGGTGAAGCAGCATACTGGTGGGAGACCAAGCGGTCACTCCTAGAAATGGAGTTCGGATCCTTGGCTGTTGTGTCCTGGCAGCGGTTTAAAAAGGAATTTGATGATCGATACTTTCCTGTTTCAGTGAGAAGGCAGAAGGCTCGGGAGTTTAATAATTTGGTTCAAGGAGGTATGACGGTCGAGCAATATGCAATGAAATTTATGGAGCTTGGACGGTTCGCTCCTCACCTCATTGCCACCGAAGAGCTGCAGGTGGAGCGTTTTATGGAGGGTCTACGCCCTGAAGTACGCAGACAAGTGGCTTGTCTCCAGATTGTGGAATTTCAGAAGTTGGTAGACTTGGCCAGTATCGCAGAGCACGAGAGTAGCTTTGTAGTGGGCTCCCCTCCAGGTCAGAAAAGACGGAGTTATCTTGGTGAAGGAAGCAGTTCTGGATCGCCACAGAAATTTGTTCAGAGGACCGGGACCCGTCCACAGACAACCTTCGGTGTTCGTGCAGGAGGCCGGACTCCAGTATGCCCGAGATGTAGTAGAGCCCATGAGGGCGATTGTGGTCAAAGGGGCATTCAGTGTTTTAGATGTGGCCAGCCGGGTCACTTTGCTCAGGAGTGTCCCAGTCTAGTTCAAGGAGGTCAAGGAGGACGAGGAGGTCGTCGAGGTGGAAGGGGCAACCAGAGACAGTTGGTACAAGCCCGAGTTTATGCAGTGACTCCTGGCGACGTGGATTATGAGGCTCCAGAGACCCATGATGCTGGAGTGATTACTGGTATGTATGTAGTTATTTTATTTGGGTTTATTGTTTGGTGTGGTTGGGTTTTTTGAATTTGTTTGGTGGTTGTGTTGCATCAGGAAGAGTTCGTCTATATGATTTTTATGCTTGTACTTTGTTTGATTCTGGGGCGTCCCAATCTTTTGTGTCTGCCACGTTTGCACGGATGTGCAATTTGGTTACGGAACCTCTACCACAATCCTTAGTTGTGGCTCTTCCTAATGGCGAGATCGTGTGTTGCTCCAAGGTTGCTTTGGGTTGTCCTTTGGATCTTGGTGGAAGGACACTGGATGCAGATTTGATTGTATTCAAGTTGCTTGGTTTTGATATAATTTTGGATATGGATTGGCTGTATCGTTATTCTGCGAATATTGATTGTAGAAGACGAGTAATTGGTTTTCAACTTTCGGATGAGGATTATTTAGAATTCGTGGGAAGTAAGTTAAAGGCAAGACCATCAGTTATATCAGCAGTTCAAGCTAAGAAAGATATAGCTTGTGGGGCAGATGCTTTTTTGGCCCAAGTCGCGTCTACACCATCTGAGAAGAAATCTTTAGCGGATATTCCAGTGGTGGAAGAATTTCCTGATGTGTTCGTGGATGAGTTACCTGGATTGCCTCCCGTTCGTGACATGGAATTTGTTATTGATCTGGAACCCGGGGCGGCTCTTGTGCATAAGGCTCCTTACCGCATGGCACCGGCCGAGTTAAAAGAGTTGAAGACTCAATTGCAAGAATTGGTTGACAAAGGATTTATTCAGCCTAGTACTTCGCCCTGGGGAGCGCCTGTTTTGTTGTCAAGAAGAAAGATGGTACTCTCAGAATGTGCATAGACTATCGGGAGCTTAACAAGGTGACTATCAAGAACAAGTACCCTCTTCCAAGAATTGATGATCTGTTTGATCAGCTTCAGGGAGCAGCTGTCTTTTCAAAGATTGACTTGAGATCAGGGTATTATCAGCTGAGGATAAGGGATAAGGACGTGCCCAAGACTGCTTTCA
This sequence comes from Juglans regia, assembly GCF_001411555.2. Lineage (NCBI taxonomy): Eukaryota > Viridiplantae > Streptophyta > Magnoliopsida > Fagales > Juglandaceae > Juglans > Juglans regia. The sequence goes on along the minus strand of NC_049901.1, from coordinate 25,274,097 downwards.
GGACGAGGTATGGCCATTATGAATTTAAGGTGATGTCTTTTGGGTTAGCGAACGCTCCAGCCGCTTTTATGGATTTAATGAATCGGGTGTTTCGACCCTTTTTGGACTCTTTTGTGGTGGTGTTTCTTGACGACATTCTGATTTATTCCCGAGACTTGGAAGAGCATGCTTGTCACCTTCGTCTGGCGCTTGGGAAATTAAGAGAGCATCAATTGTACGCTAAGTTGAGCAAGTGTGAATTCTGGTTAGAAGAAGTTAAGTTTCTTGGACATGTGATTTCTCAAGAAGGGGTGGCTGTAGATCTTAGTAAAGTAGAAGCTGTTTTGTCATGGCCTCGCCCTTCAACAGTTCGTGAGATACGAAGTTTCTTGGGACTTGCCGGTTACTATCGAAGATTTGTGGAAGGTTTTTCTCGACTATTAGGACCTCTCACTGCCTTGACTAGGAAGAATACAGAGTTTGTATGGTCTGACAAATGTGAGAGAAGTTTTCAAGAGTTGAAGAGAAGATTGACAATGGCACCTGTTTTGGCACTTCCAGAGCCACACAAGCCATTTGTGATTTTTAGTGATGCATCCAAATTCGGGTTGGGATGCGTTCTTATGCAAGAGGGACGGGTTGTTGCTTATGCATCTCGTCAGCTGAAAATTCATGAAAGGAATTATCCTACACATGATTTGGAGTTGGCGGCAATAGTTTTTGCTCTTAAGATTTGGCGGCATTATCTGTATGGAGAAGCTTGTGAAGTTTATACTGATCACAAGAGCTTGAAGCATCTGTTTACTCAGAAGAATCTCAATATGAGACAGAGGCGGTGGTTAGAGCTGATTAGCGACTATCAATGTGAGATCAAGTATCATCCAGGAAAGGCGAATTTAGTCGCTGATGCTTTGAGTAGGAAATCTCAACAAGTGGATGAAGCAGAGTCATTGGATTTGGACTCTCTCCTTTGTGGAATGAGGAGACTTCTTATCGAGAGTTCACAGCAAGAGGAATTGTTATCGTCAGTCTTGGATGTCCGAGTAGTGGATTTTGAAGAATTGAAGACTCTTCAAAGAAGGGATCCTACATTGTTAGCTATCAGGAAAAGAGTCAGGAAGTCTAGAGGACCCTTGCATTACAGCTTGGATAAGGATGGTATTCTTCGGTTTCGGGATCGTAGAGTGATTCCCCGAGATTCTGAATTTAAAGAGCGGATTTTGGCAGAAGCCCATGCGGCTCCTTATTCAGTTCATCCAGGAAGCACGAAGATGTATCGAGATTTAAAGAGGAATTTCTGGTGGGAAGGAATGAAGTTGGACATCGCTTTGTTTATTGAGAAATGTGACACGTGTCGTCGAGTAAAGGCTGAGCATCAAAGACCTGCTGGTAGACTTCAACCTCTCCCTATTCCTGAGTGGAAGTGGGATGATATTTCTATGGATTTTGTTGTGGGTTTACCGAGGACTCCTAGTGGGAAGAACTCAATTTGGGTGATTGTTGATCGGTTGACCAAGAGTGCCCATTTCTTGCCTGTTAATAATACTGACTCTTTGGGTAAGTTGACTCGGTTATATGTCAAGGAGATAGTGCGTTTGCATGGAGTACCCAAGAGTATCGTGTCAGATCGGGACCCGCGGTTTACGTCCCATTTTTGGAAGAGCTTGCAGGCGGCTTTAGGCACTAAGTTGAAGTTTAGTAGTGCATATCACCCTCAAACAGACGGTCAATCAGAGCGTACTATTCAGACTCTGGAGGACATGTTGCGGTCTTGTGTCATAGGATTTCAAGGAAGTTGGGAGAATCATCTACCGCTTATTGAATTCTCTTATAATAACAGTTTTCATTCTTCCATCCAGATGGCCCCGTATGAAGCTTTGTATGGAAGGAAGTGTAGATCACCCTTGTGTTGGGATGAAGTCGGCGAGAGTAAAGTAATTGGGCCTGAGATAATTCAAGAAATGAATGACCAAGTTCAGTTTATAAGGACTAAAATGGCAGAAGCGCAAAGTCGCCAGAAGAGTTACGTAGATACAAGAAGAAGAGACTTATCTTTTGAAGAAGGTGATTGGGTTTATCTTAAAGTCTCTCCTATGAAAGGCATTAAGCGCTTTGGTAAGAAAGGAAAGCTTAGTCCAAGATATGTTAGCCCTTTTCAGATCGTAGAGAAAGTTGGGCTTGTTGCTTATAGAGTTGCCTTGCCGGATTATTTTGGGGATGTTCATGATGTGTTTCATGTGTCTTCGTTGAAGAAGAGTTTTGGACAGCAAGAGCCACGTTTTGTTGACCCTGAACGCATTCAACTTCAGCCTAACCTTACTTATGAAGTTGCCCCGACGCAGATTGTAGATTGGAAAGAGCAAAGATTAAGGTCCAAGACAATACCTATGGTGAAAGTGTCATGGGGTGATCCGTTGGCTCAAGATTACTCTTGGGAAAGAGAAGCCGACATGAGGGAGCATTATCCTTACTTGTTTGTTTGATTTTGACGGTATGTTCTAAGTATGCTCTCGGTTGAATCTTGTTCCTGTCTTAGTTTAATGTTTGACCTTGCTAATTTCGAGGACGAAATTTTTTTTTAAGGGGGGGAGGATGTAACACCCCGTATTTTAGTGTATTTTTATTGAATGATTATTTTTATGTTATTCAAAAAATTATTCTTTTGTTTTAAAATTACTGGATTTTAATTGGGTTATTTTAGGATTTTTAATTTGGTGAAAATTATTTTTATGTGCTTTCTTAATATTTATTTATTGTTATGTATTTAAATTGCTTTTAATATTTAAATTAATACTGTGAGATTTAATTATTTCAATTTGACTTTACGATTACGTTTAAATTATTTTATTTAATTTGTGGTTTTAAAATTATTTCCGTTGGATCATTTTCGTGACCCAAGTTATGAGGATTGGACCTCATTTCTTTTCCCCTCTTTTTCTTTCCTCTCCTTTTCTTTTCCTTCTTTTTTCTTTTTCTCCTTATTTCCTTCAGTCTTCTTTCTTTCCCGCGCGACCCAACTCTCTCCTCTCTCCCGTGCGACTTCGGCCTCCACCCCAGCCCGCCGCCGTCGAGCCGCCGTGGTCGACACCGCCCCCTCCATTCGGTTCCCCTGCCGCCGGCGACCTTACCCCACCAACCTCACTTCCATCCAAGCCGCCGTTAGCCCCCACGAGACCCACGAAGCCGCGGCACTCTTTCTGCCGTTGCGCCGCCGTCGCACCGCCATTGGCCACCATCTTCCTACCACTTCATCCCCGACCTCTTGGCAACCCTTTGGACCCAACCCCAGCTCCGATCCGTCACCGGTGAAGCCCCACCAAGTCCATTTCCGATTTGTACATTTTTGGCCTTAAACCACCATTTGCGCCGTCATCCACGGCAAACAACCACCACCATTGGCTTCACCGACCTCTCTAGGCCCTACCCTATCATTTTGGGGTCTTCGTTTGTCTCCGTTGAAAAGTGGGTATTTGTGACCCACGGCCACAGTGTATTTTACACTGTGGTGTTGCTCAGACGTCGCCTTTTTCAGCTTTGTGATCCTCCGGAAATTATCTTATAGCGCTGTAAGTATTTCTCCAAAGTATTCTCATGAATTTTATGTATTTTTGCACTAACGCATTTCACTGTATTTTTTGGCATGCCGGACTGAGTCCGAGGAGTACGGGGGTCGGATGGATTTGTGATTGGAGTTGTTGGTTTGATTGGATTGGATTGGTTATTGGATATTGGTTATTGATGGATTTTGGATTGGTTGGTTCATGTGCATTTCATTATTTCATGCATGTTCATGTTTGTAAAGGAAAACTGGGTTTTCGTGTATTGCATTCATGTTCATGTGTTTATGAAAACTGGGTTTTCATGTGAATGATTTGTTGGGTGCGTGTGTATCACGAACCCCAAGCCGAGATGGGGCATTATCTCGGTGGAGCTCCTCTGGTTACTCGGGAGCGGAATAAACTGAGTAACGTCCCCTGGATTGTCGCTGGGCGACAATGGGATCGGACGAGAGATTCGTGCCGACTCCGTGGTCCTTCTGCTGGCGGGGACTAGAGGATGTCTGGCCATGTACGCGCTGGGCGCGGAACTGGGCATCGCTCGTTGCGTAGTGGGTGCTCGGCCATGTACGCGCTGGGCGCGGAACTGGGCATCGCTACGAAGCCAGGACGTGCGGATGGTCCCTAGGGGAGGCCATGGTGCATAGGGTATTGACGGATTAAATGGACTATTTTCTGGGAAAATAGTGTGAGTTGGATTTTGTGTAAATCATTTTCTGGGAAAATGTTTTACGGATTATTTTTGGGCCAAATGGGATTTTTGGCGTGAGTTGGAAAATTATCATTTTCGGGGAAAATGATATTTTGAGGAAAATGCATATTTCTTCATATGCATGCATGTTAGTTGTATTAAATGCATTTTATTCCTGAGATTATTTTTGGGTTATACTTACCTGCGGTACCATTCTGTGGTAACGCAGATTTTGATGCAGATGAGGAGGAGGGTGAGCCTGAGGAGACGGCTCCGCCCGAGGAGTGATCTGGGATCACTGTTTATTGTTATTTTATTTTACCCTTTGTATTTTTGGGACATGTGTTAACTTTATTTTGGATGACTGTATAACTACTTTTAAAACTTTACTGTTGTTTACTTGTATTTAAATTCTGGTACTTAGTTGACTAATCCGCTGCGTTGTTGTTGTACACCGTTGCATGTACACACACTTGGCACTTTCGTTGGGATGTGTGACCGTGTTGTCATCATCCCGGCGTCTCGATCCCCGTGTATTTCTATAATGGGGGTCGGGGGCGCCACATGCTAGTATATGATCTTTGCTTACTGAGTTGTTGATAACTCATCCCTTATCTCCACAATATTTTTCAGATATTATGATGATTCAGCTGAGGATCAAGATTATGAGGCATTGGGTGAGATGATTTAAGTGTAGTGGTTCAAGCATAAGAAGTTTTTTATGAGTATTGTTTATATTGTGTTACATTAGACATCAAATCAAAACAAATAACAATGGCCCAATAAGTGAAGCTTCCAGCCACGTCCCTTGTAACTTGAAGCCCGATACCCTTCTTTCCATTGGCCCATGAAGTCCATAACATCACTTAACATTCTAGGGCTTGGTCGATCTATTCTTCCCCAATTTCTCACAAGTCTTCATCACGTTCCTCATCACTTCGTACGCCCCCTTGCAACTGCACTTCTCCTCTTCACCTCATTGCCCCTAGCCGTTTTGTAACAGCTGAGATCCTTTTGACACCATCTTGACATGCCATCCATGATCCCAAACCACCTATAATTTCCCTTATTGGTCCTCATTAGTCACACCATCAGCCTAGTGCAAACTATTTATAAAAAATATCATGTTTTGTTGTGATTGAAACGGCTCAGCTATCCCTAAAATACAAGGCTTAAATTCTTTAACGAAATTTCTCATTTTTTTTAAGTTCCTAACCCCCTAATATTCCAAAACATCAAACACTGCATCATATATTCATTCGAGTAGGCTTGCTTGGAGCCCTGGTGGAGCTTCTCAACTTGATACCTAAATCTTATTCCTTTTGCTTCTTTTTCTTTTTTTCATTTTCGAAATCATAAACCTTCTCTTTGTTAATATTTTCTATAACCTTTGCTACCTTCCCATCTGAAAAATTTCCCATATCGACAGCAACCACATATTTAACTCCTTCGTGTCTCCTTTGGTTATCACTAATCTTCTCTGCCTGAATATGATGGGAACCAATGTGGGCCTAGTCTTAAAGATATGTTGCAAGTTCCAGATGGGCCAAATACAAGTTCAAGAGCTTAAACGATGAAGATTATGCTTTGATTCATTTCATAAGCTATGGAAAGGGCAACAACATGACTTATAGGCTTTGGACACTTGAAGGCTTTCAACTTATTTAATTAATTTCAAGGACCTATTTTATTTGTTTAGAATAATTGGGTTTATGCCTATGCAAGGGCATGTTGGAAAAGTTATTATTTTATTGAACTAGGGTTAGGGTTACTGTAGCCGAGTTACTGTAGCGTCGTACTGTAGCCACGGCACTATTCACTAAGGGGTATTTTTGGAAGATGAGGTTTTATTTTATCTAGGGTTTTAATTAGGTTTTGGTTTAAATACTCTTTGTAGCCTCATTTTCAGAAGTTTATGAAGTTTATGAAATTTGATAAATTTATTCATTGTGAGTTAAGTTTATCTCCTCTTGTTCTTAATTGAACTTTTGAACTTATCAAAGGTAAATCACAACCTTTGTGGCGTTCCTCCTTTGTAATATGGGTTCTTGAGACGGGTTCTTCAATGGGTCTTGATTTTAACATAATCTAGGTTCTTGAAACGAGTTCTCATCGGGTCTAGGTTCTCCATCCATTGACTTGATTTTGGCTTTCTTGGATGTTTTCAAATTGACTGTGGGTTCAAGGGATTCCTTTCCCGCTGGTTCATATCAGAATACCATTATCCATATCCTTAGACATACCATTTTCCACAAATTTTGTAACTTCACGTACCACTTCGTTTTCCGATAGTAATAACGGAGAAGCTATAATAAATTTATTTTCCTTATCTTCTACCAATCCCACGTCAACTCGATCCTCGTCAATAGCAACATCTTTTTCCCTTGTCGACACATCATTTCCTGCTATCTCAACATGGTCCTTCACCATACCATCCACGAAAACAAGAGGATATATATGTTGTATGTTATGTGCCTAGGGTTTGCCCGTGTGATGTCTGGTTTGCCATGTGTTTCGAAGTCTAGTTTTTGTTGTTGTCTTAATTGTTTATTTGTTAAAGCTGTGTCGTTTAAGTGTTTGTTGACCTGGTCTTCGTCTTGGGCCAATTATTGTACGTGGGTTAATTAGTGGGTTAGTTATTTTACGTGGTGTATGGGTCAGTTGGCACTTGAGGCCGTTATTTGTTTTCTGTATTTATTCAGCAATTATTGAAGGAAAAGGGAAGGAATTTCTATTTCAAATATAGAGAGTATTCGGAGGCCTTGGCAACCTCGAATTTTCCAGAAAGATTTCTTCTAAATTTTTATTACAAATTTGCAGATTCTTAACACTGTAAACTAGACTCAGGTACCTTTTCCTCCATTTCCATCGTAACCATATCAGATGACACCAACGCACCCTCCAATATCTCCCCTTTGCTTCATCAACGGGATTTATATTATCAACAATCGCAGGCCTCCCCATGTTTGTTTAAATTGCCACCAACATTATTTTTCTGCCCCCATATTTTCTCCTGCCTACCTATATCTTTACCATGTTCTTCATCAATCAGTTTTTTCCTCTCACACCCCTACAAATTTTTATATTACACCCTTGCACCATACATCACCTACAATAAGTCAAAAGGGTTTCATACGCAACTTCTTGAAACCAACTATTCTGCTTCTTAGGGATCTCAATCCAAAAACCGAGGATCGGATTTGCAGTTGCATCCATTTCAACACAAACTCAGGCGCTGTTAGTTCTCGTAGCATACCTGGTACTATTATCCCGACTTAAAAACTTTCCCAATGGGATAACAATATTACGAAGAAACGCCTCATGATAATAATTCGGCGGCAATCCAGGAAAGAATACCCAGATCCGCACAAGGGATGGTTCATTGTCTTCACAGAAATCAATAGTCCAATGAGACCCTATAAGGAACACCATCAACATCACAAGACTCACAAGCAAAGGCCTTCATGAAATCCTCCTCATTAGCAAACCGAACAAAAACATTCCTAGGTTTCCACATTGAAGAAACCATAGGCAGATTGGCAAAACCCCAACGGTTTCTAATGAAAGATTTGATGACATCAAGAGAAGGTCTTTCACAAAGGAACTTCATTACCAAAGAAAACTTAAACTGTTGAGCCAATAGCACAATCTCTTCCTTGGAAAAAACCACACACAAATCACCATCTACCACCTTCGATGCACACCAAACAATGACAACCTCCCGCAGAGGCTATGGTGATTGCAAATGCTTGACCATGAACCGCCGACATAACAGACCCACCCAAGGCCCCGACGGTAGCCATGCAAACCCCAGGGCCTAATAAAAAATAACAACTCTAAAGGAGAAATGGTATGATAAGCCACAATATTTATCTATTATACCAATCGTTTCCATGTTTGGTTTGCCAACAAATCTTGTATTGTATGCCACATTAATCTTACTATGGATGCCTTTTACAAGTTTTGTAACGCCCCAAACCCGGGTGGCCTGGAGAATTACTACTTGTTACTTAAGAACATGTTTTCCAACAAAACTAAAATAAAAATCCAAAAACTTTATTAGCAAAACTCAATCTCATGTATTCTAAATAACTACATTGAAAACTCCACGAAGTCATTACTGCAGCAAAATAAACTAAAGAGTCCACAATCTCCCGGTAGTCATAACAAACTAAACTAATAATTTCATAAGTCTTCTTAAACCAAAGATATAATTAAATCTAAAAGACATTAAAACTAAAGGACATCCGAATTCCTTCTTCTAACATCATCTCCTCAGCTTAATCATGCTCACCAATCTAATCCAGATCCTCAGTTGGACACCCCACATCATCTGAAAAATATTATAATGATAGGGGGTAAGTTATCAACAACTCAGTAAGCAGATGACATATGCTAGCGAGCAAACATGAGCATTTAGAAAGTATAGCATGCAGAACAAAATATTTTCCAGAGTTATTATGCAGAATAGAACATATTTTCAAAAGTAACAGAGTGATAATTTTAAGACAAGTAAAAATCCATAGTACTTTGGCATAACATAAACTGAGCATCATCTTCAAATCAAAACAAAGCATCTTACAGAGCAAAGACCATGTTTCACCCCCGTGGTAGGGTTGTGCTATCCCCAGTGGCCAAACCGATAAGAGACAGAGGTGAAATCTTTCCCTTATTCTTCTCTGAGCCCCGAGTGTGCACACAGGAAAGACCACAATAAACCCACATTGTTTCCAAAGTGGGTGCACTCAGAGACAGAGAAGTTGGTACCAACCCAAACAGAGCAGAGCATAACAGAGCAGAGACAGAGTCAGATACAAAATCAGTACACCATGCCAAAGGTTTTCAGATGCCATATCAAAATAAAACAGAGTACCAAAATATAATCAGGTCATTCTTACATACTGAAAACAAACGTCAGAGCTTCTTTCTAAATAAATGCATAATTTTTCAGAACTCTCAAAAATCGTTCTTTTTTCAGAATTCAAAGACATCATAACAAGATTTAGCTCATGTTTACACAATGCATGTCAGAAAATAATTTTCCTTTGCCACCCAGATTTCATGAATATGCAAATAAATGACCAAGGTTGGTTTTATTTTTCTCAAGTCGTCATTTCATCACAAAATATGCAAACTTTTCAAAAAATCAACCTCAGTCACAATAATTTGTGTATAGTCAAGCATAGGAACCCCACTTATCTGACTCCTGCAGCGTATTATCTATGTCTTGAATTCGACCTCTAAAAATCTCGTCCCCTATTGATAGAAACAAAATATATACACCGAGTATTAAACGACAATTGGCGTAACTTCCATCTAATAATTAAAACCCATAATCCCAAACCATATAATAGCAACAACAACTCACTAAGACAACCATATAGTAAATTGGACAGCCCCCATTTCAACCCAAAGTACCATATACTAATCTTTGATATTATCCTAAACACCCACCAAAGTCAACGTCAAACACAAATAATAAAATATCAATCCCACTTCAATGGCCCCTAACTCCAAGCAATCATCACAACTAAACCCAAAACAACAACAATATAACTCCAAATAATTTAACCTCTACTCCAACAGTCGTATAAAAACCCCAACAGTACAAAGATAGCACCTACTTAATTCCAAGTATCCATTTGGTTTACTGCACATCCAACCCAAAAACAATCCACAATTCCAAGACCATTCCAACACAAAGTGTTTGCTTACTCACAAAAAATGCCCAAGAACTCATGAACTAAATATTTCAAATATTTCATTGAAGTGAAAAACAAAAAAAAAAGAAACTAACTTGAAGTTAAAGTGTGTGTGCGTGCGAAAGAGACCGAGAACGAGAATAGCCTACCCGTGGAAACTAAAATCTCCAATAGCGGCTTCAATGGTTACATGAAAAACAAACCTGAGGACCCACAAAATGCAATACCCAAACCACAAGGCAACAACAAAATCTACAGTGATGAGGAAGAGTGGGTAGGTTGAGAGAATGTAGTTTGGTGTCTCTAACGTAGAATAAAAGAAAGGAAGAAAGAGTTACTTGAAGATGAAAACACTGTGCAAAAGGGAGAGAAGAGCCGAGTCTGGAGAGAGAACACCAACTACAGAACTAGAGGTATGCGAGAGAGAGAGACGTCGGATTGGAGAGGAAAATCGGATGTGAGGGAAAAGAAAAAAAATAGAGAAATATTTGGGCATGAAATTTGGACTCACGAAACCAACCTAACGAAAAGAAAGACATGAAATCGGGAAGGGAAGTGGGTAACGTGCGAGAGAGAAACGGCTGGAAACAAAAGAAAAAAAACAGAGAAACCGAAAGAGAGAAAAAGGGGGAGATGTAGTTGGGAAGGAAGTTGATGAAGGAGAAAACACTTACCCAAAACGGTGCCGTTTCAATGCTCTCCAAGAAAAGGCTAGGCCTTGCTCACGGTTCAGGCCTCATATACCCTGGGCCTTACATCCTCTTCCCCTTACAAAAATTCCGTCCTCAAAATTTGCTACAAGCTATAAGAATTCCCTTCGAACAAGTGAGGATACTTAACTCGCATCTCTTCCTCGAATTCCTTAAGATGCTTCATTGATAGCTTGATTATTCCACAATACTTTAACCAAAGAAATAGTTCGAGTCCGTAACACTTGCTCTTTCCTGTCCAAAATCCGCATTGGTTCCTTAGTGTAGGTCATATCCTCTTGAATTTGAAGGGGTTCATGATCTATAATGTGGGTGGGGTCGTGGATGTACTTTCTCAACATAGACACATGGAACACATTATGCACTCCCGAGAATGCCGATGGTAGAGCCACCCTGTACGCCATTGGTCTAATCTGATCAAGAATCTCAAACAGTCCAATATATCTAGGCCTCAACTTACCCTTCTTTCCAAATCTCATAACTCCTTTCATTGGTGAAATCCTCAAAAATACCTCATCTCCAACCTCAAACTCTAACTAGCGGCGGCATTTATCTGGATAACTCTTCTATCGGCTTTGAGCTGCTTTCATTCTAGCCCGAATGATATCTATCTTCTCTGTGGTCTGCTAAATAATCTATGGCCCTAGATGTTTCCTTTCACCTACTTCCTCCCAATACAATGGAGATCTACACCTTCTACCAAACAAAACCTCGTAGGGTACCATCCCAATGCTAGCCTGGAAACTATTATTATAAGCAAACTCAACCAATGGTAAATGTCGCATCCAAGTTCCCTTAAAATCCATCACACACGCCCTCAACATGTCTTCTAAAATCTAAATAGTTCTTTCTGACTGTCCATCTGTCTGAGGGTGAAAAGCAGTACTGAAACTTAACTTAGTACCCATTGCCTCTTGCAAGCTTCGCCAAAAGTTAGAAGTAAAACAGGGATCTCTATCCGACACAATGGATACTGGTACTCCATGCAACCTCACTATCTCCCGCATATACAGCTCAGCTAGTTTCTCCAGTTTATAAGAAACTTTAACGGGCAAAAAACGCGGTCTTCGTTAAGCGATCCACGATCACCCATATAGTATCTTGTCCGCTTAAGGTCCTCAATAAACCTGTCACGAAGTCCATGGAGATATGCTCCCACTTCCACTCTGGAATCTGGAGTGGTTGTAATAACCCTGCAAGTCTCTGATGCTCCGCCTTCACTTGTTGGCAAGTTAGCAATTTCTACAAATTTAGCAATTTCTCTTTTCATGCCATTCCACCAAAAAGACTCTCTCAAGTCCCGATACATCGTGGTACTCCCTGCGTGAACAGTGTACAAAGAACGGTGTGCCTCTTCAAGAATTACCCTTTTTAGTTCATCATTAGCAGGTATGCATACTCTACCTCTAAACCTCAAAACTCCATCCTCGAAAATGCTAAAATCAGGTTTGTCCCCTTTCCTGACTTCTTCCATTAGTTTCACCAACCCTGAGTCCACTTTCTGAGCAGCTTTGATTCTATCTATCAAGGCAGGTTGAACTACTAAACTGGCCATGAAAGCATTTGTATCACTAGCAATGACTTCAATACTGGCTCTTTCTAAGTCCATTAACAACCTATGCTGAGTGGTAATGGCTGCAACTGTAGGTCCCATTGACTTCCTACTTAGAGCGTTGGCTACAACATTAGCTTTGCATTTGTATCACTAGCAATGACTTCAATACTGGCTCTTTCTAAGTCCATTAACAACCTATGCTGAGTGGTAATGGCTGCAACTGTAGGTCCCATTGACTTCCTACTTAGAGCGTTGGCTACAACATTAGCTTTGCCTGGGTGATAATTAATGGTGTAATCATAATCCTTGATAAACTCAAGCCATCTCCTTTGCCTCATATTTAATTCTTTTTGGGTAAAGAATTATTTCAAACTCTTGTGATCCGTATAAATTTCGCACTTTTCCCCATACAAATAGTGTCTCCAAAGCTTAAGTGCAAAAATGACTGCCGCGAGTTCCAGATCATGTATGGAATAATTCTGCTCATACACTTTCAGTTGGCGTGAGGCGTAAGCTATAACCTTCCCATGTTGCATCAGTACACACCCCAATCCAAGCCTAGATGCATTGTTATAGACAACAAATCCACCTTTAGCTATGGGAACTGTTAACACTAGAGTTGTCACTAATCTCTGTTTCAACTCCTGGAAGCTTTCTGCACACTTTGCTGTCCATTCAAACTCATTATTTTCCCTGGTGAGTGCAGTGAGAGGAACTGCTATCCTGGAAAACCCATCAATGAATCGACGGTAATAACCCGCCAATCCCAAGAAGCTTCTAACCTCATGAACATTCTTCGGTGCCGACCAATTAACCACTGCTTCCACTTTGCCTGGGTCCACTGAAATGCCATCTTTCGAAACTACATGTCCCAGAAACGTGATTGAATCAAGCCAAAATTCACACTTCTTCAACTTAGCAAACAACTGCTTATCTCTGAGTGTCCCAAGTACCAACTTCAAATGTTCTTCATGCTTGGTCTTGCTTTTCGAGTATATCAGCACATCATCAATAAAGGCAACTACAAATTTATCCAAAAACTCATGGAATACCATGTTCATCAAGTCCATGAATACTGCTAGGGCGTTAGTCAGGCCAAAAGGCATGACCAAAAACTCATAATGGCCATATCGGGTCCTGAACGCCGTCTTAGCCACGTCTTCTGCTCTGATCTTCAATTGATGGTAACCCGATCGAAGATCAATCTTTGAAAATACTTGAGCACCTTGAAGCTGATCAAACAAATCTTCTATACAGGGTAGTGGGTACTTATTCTTTATGGTCACCCGATTAAGTTCCCTGTAATCGATACACATTCTCATCGATCCATGCTTCTTCTTCACAAAGAGAACTGGAGCCCCCCAAGGTGATACGCTGGGCCTGATGAACCCTTATCCAACAAATCTTGCAATTATTCCTTGAGTTCCACTAATTCAGACGGCACCATTCGGTAAGGTGCTTTCGAAAGAGGTGTCATGCCTGGGACTAGTTCAATAGCAAACTCTACCTCCCGCTCGGGTGGTCCAGATAAATCTTCAGGGAAGACCTCTGGATAATCTCTCACAACAGGTATCTGTTCCAACATCAACTCCTCTTTTGGTGCTTCTACCACACAGGCTAGGAATCCTTGACAACCATCACGCAACAGTTTCTAACCTGAATGACAGAAATGATGGGTGGAACCAATCTCACTTTCGACCCTGTGAATCGAAATTCACTTTCATTTGGGGGTCTGAACACCACCTCTTTTTTAGAACAATCAATACTGGCATGGTAGGAAGCCAGCCAACCCATACCAAAAATCACATCAAACCCAACCATGTGGAATACTAACAAATCTTCTAGCATCAGTCTACCCTCTATAGATAGAGGGCATCCCGGTAGAATCTCACTACAAACTACTGAATTTTCTATTGGGGTCGCGACCACTAACTTGTGCTTCAACCTTTCAGTTTCTAAAGTGCAAAATCTAGAGTAAGCCGTGGAAACAAAAGAATGTGTCATTCCTGAGTCAAATAACATAATAGCATTATTAGAAAACAAAGAAAGAGTACCTGTGACCACAAACAGTCTTATGCATGAACCAAAAATATTCAAAGTCTTAACCAAAACCAGCAAGCAAAATAATGCTAAAATAAAATAAAATCCCTAAAACAAAACAAAGGAGTCATACCAGTGATCACATCATTCCTATCCTCAACCTCTCCAGGTGTTAATGCCAAAACTCGTGCAGGCGCAGTAGGACGTAGGTTGCTACCCCGTGCTGGAACTTCACTTCTCTGAGGTGGCGGTATGGTCGCCTTGTTGCTACCCAATTGCATTGGGCAGTCCCTGATGTAGTGTCCTAATTTGCCTCAATGAAAACACGATCCTACCCCTTTTCTACACTCTCCTGAGTGCACTTGATTGCATGTCCTACACTGATAGGGTTGTTGGTTACCCTGAACCGGCCTTTTTCCCCAGCTACTACCTTCATTCCTCTTTTTCCATGGTCCATGGTCCATGCCGGAATGGTACCCAGTAGGAGTAGTCATTTTCCTTTGTTCATGCAATGCAGCACTCCTTTAGAGGGTTCTTTCAAAAACTGTGGCCTTATTCACCATTTTTTAGAAGTTCCGAATCTGAAAACCAACCACACGCTCATAAAGGTTCTCATTCAGTCCTTGCTCAAATTTGTGCGCCTTCTTTTCTTCATCGGGAATCAGATAAGTAGCGAAACGGGATAACTCAGTAAACCTAGCTACATACTGATGTACCATCATGGTTCCCTGCACCAAGGTGGCAAATTCCATAGCCTTGTCCTCACGAAACGAGCTAGGGAAGAAGCGCTCAAGAAAGATCTGTTTGAAATGCAG
The DNA here is from genome assembly GCF_001411555.2 of Juglans regia. Taxonomy (NCBI): domain Eukaryota; kingdom Viridiplantae; phylum Streptophyta; class Magnoliopsida; order Fagales; family Juglandaceae; genus Juglans; species Juglans regia. The sequence continues at coordinate 25,259,048 of NC_049901.1, read as the reverse complement.
CCAACTGACTATCTATGTCCCCTCTGCTTCTCCGATAGTCCTTTCATCCACCACCTCTTCGCTTCCCCGATAAGCTTGAATGTGGCGTACATCACCTTCTGCTCATCTGTACAGGTTAGGACCCGCAAAATCTTCTCAGTGTCCTGAATCCAATCCTCCGCCAGAGTTGGATCGCCTCTCCCATCAAATAAAGGAGGGTGCATTCGATTGAATTGCTCTACGGTACAGCCCCCTTCATTATAGTTACGTTGGCGACCTGAGGGATTCTGCACAAGGTCATCAATTAATTGATGTGCAGCTGCTCGTAGTACTTCAGAAGCTCTAGCGTTTGCTTCCCTCTCATTCTCATTTGCATTCAGATCCGACATGCTTTGTTCTCTACGACGAGGTGGCATCTTGACAAAATAACTTGAATTTTTAATAATCGTTTCAAAAATAGAGTTTATATGAACATAAAAATTTAGTGGTCTTTGAAAAAACAAAACATATATATTATATTTCAAAATTATAAGAATACCCATAAAAGAGCGGAAAGAAGTACACATAACTTTAGTAATAATCAATTTCCCAAAATCTAATACTTTACCCCGTCTAACTATTTAAGAAGACTCCGTAATTAAACTAAACCTTAATCAACACGAACTTAGTTCATAGACCTGTGAAATACCACACCTCAAAAACCATTCCTAAAGCCTGCGAATTCTAAGACTTCCCACATCTACAATATTCAACCCTATAGTTCGCTTCACTATCATAATAAATCTGAAAATGATTTTTTAAACACTAACTATACTCTAAAATCTTACAAACTATTATAGTCTGCAGAACCTCAAACCTGGCTTTAATACCAAATGTAACGCCCCAAACCAAGGTGGCCTGAAGAATTACTACTTGTCACTTAAGAACATGTTTTCCAACACAACTAAAAAAAACTCCAAAAACTTTATTAGCAACACTCAATCTCATGTATTTTAAATAACCGCATTGAAAACTCCACAAAGTCATTACCGCAGCAAAATAAACTAAAGAGTCCACAATCTCCCGGTAGTCATAACAAACCAAACTAATAATTTCATAAGTCTTCTTAAACCCAAGATATAATTAAATGTAAAAGACATTAAAACTAAAGGACATCAAAATTCCTTCTTCTAACATCATCTCCTCAGCTTAATCATGCTCACCAATCTAATCCAGGTCCTCAGTTGGACTCTCCACATCATCTGAAAAATATTATCATGATAGGGGGTGAGTTATCAACAACTCAATAAGCAGAGAACAAATGCTAGCGTGCAAACATGAGCATTTACAAAGTATAGCGTACAGAACAAAATATTTTCCATAGTTATCATGCAGAATAGAACATAGTTTCAAAAGTAACAGAGCGATAATTTTAAGACAAGTAAAAACCTATAGTACTTTGGCATAACATAAACTGAGCATCATTATCAAATTAAAACAGAGCATCTTACAGAGCAGAGACCATGTTTCACCCTCGTGGTAGGGTTGTGCTATTCCCAGTGGCCAAACCGGGCAGAGACAGAGGTGAAATATTTCCCTTATTCTTCTAGGAGCCCCAAGTGTGCACGCAGGAAAGACCACAATAAAACAATTTTGTTTCCAAAGTAGGTGCACTCAGAGACAGAGAAGTTGGCACCAACCCAAACAGAACAGAACAGAGCAGAGCAGAGACAGAGTTAGATACAAAATTAGTACACCATGCCAAAGGTTTTCAGATGTCATATCAAAATAAAACAGAGTACCAAAACATAATCAGGTCATTCTTACATACTGAAAACAAACGTCAGAGCATTTTTCTAAATAAATGCACAATTTTTCAGACTTCTCAAATATCGCTCTTTTTCAGATTTCAGAGACATCATAACAAAATTTAGCTCATGTCTACACAATACATGTCAGAAAATAATTTTCCTTTTGCACCCAGATTTCATGAATATGCAAATAAACGACCGAGGTTAGTTTTATTTTTCCCAAGTCCTCATTTCATCACAAAATATGCAAAGTTTTCAGAAAATCAACCTCAGTCTCAATAATTCGTGTAAAGCCTATCATAGGAACCCCGCTTACCTGACTCCTGTAGCGTATTATCTATATCTTGAATTCAACCTCTAAAAATCTCGTCACCTATTGATAGAAACAAAATATATACACTGAGTATTAAACGACAATTAGCGTAACTTCCATCTAATAATTAAAAACCATAATCCCAAACCATATAATAGCAACAACTCACTAAGACAACCATATAGTAAATTGGACAGCCCGCATTTCAACTCAAAGTACCATATACTAATCTTTGATATTATCCTAAACACCCACCAAAGTCAACGTCAAACACAAATAATAAAATATCAATCCCACTTCAATGGCCCCTAACTCCAAGCAATCATCACAACTCAACCCAAAACAACAACAATATAACTCCAAATAATTTAACCTCTACTCCAACAGTCGTATAAAAACCCGAACAGTACAAAGATAGCACCTACTTAACTCCAAGTATCCATTTGGTTTACTGCACATCCAACCCAAAAATAATCCACAATTCCAAGACCATTCCAATACAAAGTGTTTGCTTACTCACAAAAAATGCCCAAGAACTCATGAACTACATATTTCAAATATTTCGTTGAAGTGAAAAACAAAAAAAAAAAAGAAACTAACTTGAACTGAAAGTGTGTGTGCGTGCGAAAGAGACGGAGAACGAGAATAGCTTACTCGTGGAAACTAAAATCTCCAGTAGCGGCTTCAATGGTTACATGAAAAACAAACCCGAGGACCCACAAAACGCAATACCCAAACCACAAGGCAACAACAAAATCTGCAGTGATGAGGAAGAGTGGGTCGTCTGAGAGATTGTAGTTCAGGGTCTCTAACGTAGAATAAAAAAGAGGAAGAAAGAGTTACCTAAAGATGAAAACACTGTGCAAGAGGGAGAGAAGAGCTGAGTAGAGAACACCAACTGCAGAACTAGAGGTACGCGAGAGAGAGCGTAATGCCCTGATCCCAGAGGTTCGGAGAGTTAGCTCTTAATACTTAATATCAACTTCAATAACACAACTATGAAATCCTGAATCTTTCAAAAAATATCAATTCATTTACTCAACCCAAAAATCTCTGTTCCTTCATAAGGACAAAAAAACAATCTCAATAACATAAATTAAAAACTCTCCAAAGACTCGAAAATATCCTTAATTCATCAAATCAAAATAACCGAAAATAACTCAATTTACTACTACGAATCTCAAATAAGCGTTTGTACCCTCAAGCACTTATTCTACTATTATCATCACACCTTAGTAAAATGTCTTACTCATGTTCTCCAACTAGACCATCAAAATTATCTGAAAAATATTTGGAGATGAGGGGTGAGTTATCAACAACTCAGTAAGCAGACGACATATACTAGTGTATAAACATGAGCATTTACAGAGTTCAGAATGCAGAATAAAATATTTTCCTTCAGAACCCAGAATGCAGAATATTGTTTTCAAAATGTAGCATCAGAACATATTATCAAAAATATTAGAGTGAAAGTTAAAAAAATATTCATGATCAAAATCCCTTTGGCATAGCATAAACTGAAACATCACATCTTATCTTATCATAACAGAACAAATACCATGTTTAACCCCCGTGGTAGGGTTGTGCAAACCCCAGTAGCTAATCGAGCAGAAACAGAACGTGAATCATCTCTTTATTTATTCTCGGAGCCCTGAGTGTGCACATAGGAAAGACCATGCAGAAAACCACTTTGTTTCCAAAGTCGGTGCACCAGATACAGAAAAGTTGGTACCAACCCGAACAGAGGCCACAGTTTTACACTCGTGGTTAGGGCAAAATGAAACAAAAGCAGAAACAGAATGTTATGCCAAAGGTTTTCAGAAATCACATCAGATCATATCAGAGTACAGAAAATCTTCAGATTAGAAACAAAATGATATCACAACATAATTTATGCACAAAATTTCATATTCACTCTCTTTTTAAAGTTCAGAAACAGAATGTCAAAACCAAGCTCATGTCTACACCAGTCATGACAGAAACTAATTTCTTCTTAAACAGAATCTCATGAGTAATGCAGAACAAATAACTGAGGTAGTTCAAATTTCTTTTCATAATCAAATATGTATATTTTCAAAAAAATAACATCAGCTCATTTTATTTTAATGCAAAGTCTAGTATAGAAACCCCGCTTACCTGGACTTCTTAGCTTTTTTGAAATTCCTCAAAAATGTCGAACAAAAAATAATCGTCACCTATAAGATAATCACGTAAACTTCCATAAATTTCCAATCAATCTTGTATTTCGATATTCAAGCCTGAAACTTCTAAAATAATCTTTTTTTAATTCCTCAAACCCAAAATTCTCATTATTCCTAAAATACCAACATCGTTTTCTAAACTCATCCATATCCAACATAATAACTCCGACTAAAACATTAAATTCTAACTTATTTACGATTGAAATCTTACTATAATTTATAAAACTAAAATAACATAATTATATTGAAGTCATTATAAATAGATAATCATACTTTTATTTAAATCAAAAATATTCTTCTAAAATGATTCAAAATATGATTTTGCACTTATCGATCACTTAAAAAATTCATCAATATTTACAAGATAAAAATTCTGTTAAAAATATCAATCTCTTAAAAAAAAACCAACATATCAAAATCATTTATGTAAAGATGGAAAATTTTAAAGTTTACAAAAACTTATTAAAGGTTTAAAACACAATAATGAAACTTGTAATCTCAAAGGTAACAATCGAGCTGGGCTGAGCACGAGAGAAAGAAAGGTAGAGGTGAGCGAGAGAGAGAGACACACGGTGAGGGAATGAGGGAGAGACCGAGAGAAAACAGAGGAGCCCACCAGAAATGGCGTGAGCTTACGGGGGAACTTGAGGCCACGTTGGGCGGACTGGGGTCACCCAGGGCAGCATCCAACGGTGGAGGCTTGTCCTCCGGTGACTTCTGCTGTCAGCGACGTCTTATGCGGCTGCATGGGTAGTGACTTAAGTGCAGTGGGTATTTGAGACAAAAATACTCTGTTTTTAAACATCGAAACAGAGGTACTTATGATTTCGTGTGGGCGGAGCATGGTGGTGATCTGAGGGAGAAGCAGTGATGAGGTTGGCTTGGCTTTGGGGTGGGGAGGCTGCTGGATGTAACAGAGGCTGTGGGTTGTAGGGAAGCCGTGAGGGTGCAACTACGTGGGAGGCTACGGTGTAGTTTCGGTTTGTTCTTGGCTCTCGATGATGGTTAAGCAGCGTCTCCATGGGTGGTGCACTGGTAGAGCAGCGGCTTCCATGGTGGTGTTTTCCGACGTGGGTTCACGGCCATGCTATGGTGGTGGCGTCAGTTTTCACGTCGGGATGGTGTTTTTTTCTGAGTGGGTGAGGACCGGGCTGCGGTGATGCTGGGACGGCATGGGTCGTGGCTTGTGGAGGTTGATTTTGTGCGACAGCTGGGTGAGTCGTGACTGGGTGGTTCTGTGATCGTTTCTGCATGTGGAGTGGCCGAAAAGCAGTGCATGGTGGTAGACGGGGAAGACGACAGCAACGAGATGGCTACTTAATCTAGGGTTGAAGATGAACGATAAAATCATGAGGAAAGAGCGTGAACTATGAAGTTAACTTTGGAATATATATATATATATATATAGGAAACAGAAGAATAAATTCCTAGAGAAAGCAGGAATGAGAGACGTGCATGAAGTGAAAATAACAGGGGCATGGCGTGCATGGCATGGAAACTAAAGGTATTTTCACGTCTTGCATTTTGGATGGGGCTTTATTCCTTAAAAAAATTTGGATCTCGATTAACCTCTAAATATATATATATATATATATATATAACTTGTCCCACTAATTATCAGTCAAATAAAAACTTCACCTAAGCCAACGTATTTAAAAATTTAAACCTACTCGGCAAAATCCCAGAAATTATTCGATATCCATATAAATTAATATAAACAATTTGAGCTCGTAGTCTATTCCAACAATAATTGCAAATTTCAAGTGGGCTTTGTCATAAAAATTTCGGACGTGAATTCCTTGCTTGGCCCAGGTGTTACAGAGAGTGACGTCGGATTGGAGAGGAAAACCGGATGTGAGGGAAAAGAAAAAAAATAGAGAAATATTAGGGCATGAAATTCGGACTCACGAAACCAGCCAAACGAAAAGAAAGAGATGAAATCGGGAAGGGAAGTGGGTAACGTGCGAGAGAGAAACGGCTGGAAACGAAAGAAAAAAAAACAGAGAAACCGAAAGAGAGAAAAAGGGGGAGATGCAGTCGGGAAGAAAGTGGATGAAGGAGAAAACACTTATCCAAAACGGCGCCGTTTCAATGCTCTCCAAGAAACGGCTGGGCCTTGCTCACGGTTCGGGCCTCGTATACCCTGGGCGTTACAAGTTTGGCAATATGAGCATAAGTTACAGCAAATGATTGTTGACTTCATGATAGATTATATATTAGGTATTACTTGTCCTCCATCATACAGTCAGGTCATGTATTAAGTAAGGGTGAACATTTAAACTACGTACTCAACCGCACCCGAATTTTTCTATCTGAACCAAAATAACCAACCCGAAACAAACTGTTCTGAAATGGAAATTTTTTAATTGGTTCTGATATCGATTGGGTCGGGTCGGATACTTGCCCAATACCCGAAATTGATAACTGAATTGTCAAATACCTGATTTTAAATGGTACCATTTTACCCATTTAGTTGAATTTGGCTACCGGCCTTCAAAAACTCTACACTCAGCTCTCTTACTGCCTCGATCTCGTAGTTGCAGCTCCCTCACTCTCTCCCTCTCGCAGCTCGCCTCGCTCTCTCAAGGCTCTCTCTCTATCTCTATCTCACAGCTTCACATCTTCTTTGGTCCCTCATTCTCGCAATCCTACTCGCTTCCTCTCTCTCCCTCATATCTTCACATCTGCCACCATACATTTGTGGCACTAGCTCATGCATTTTTTAAAGCCCCTGTAGTTCAGTGAGCATTTCTGTTTTTCTTCTTGATTAGACTTTTATTCTTGATTGCACTAGTTTTCCCTTTCAAAAGAATAGTTCTTAAAAAAACTAGTAGATGATCAGATATATATTAATATGTAATGGGAAGCTACTTTGCTAATAGAATTTCTTGTACAGATTTTTTATCGCAAACTAGCGAGTGTAAATTCACATAACTGTGTTTACTATGCTTCTTTTTTTTACCCTCGAGTACTAATGAAAGAGTAAATCGACAAGTCATATGGTTTATTGAAAAAGATAAAATAACAAATCTTGGATACAAAAATTCGATAAGTTCATCTCTAAAAAATTAAAAAATAATTTTTAAATAATTAATTTTTTATAAACCAAAGTCTAGTTTTTAAAAACAATTAAATTTAATTATCATAAAAAAATAGAACGAAGTTCTTGATCTAAATTCTCACCAAACCTCATTCTCAATTGGGCAGCATTCTGAATTTAAGTTTTGTAAACCAAAGAAACAGAAGTTAAAAAGTAAATGTGTCATTGGAGAATGTCCATGACCAGAGATGCATACAACAGTCTGTTCCATGTATCCGGAACTCCAGGCAAACACCAGTGGCTGCAATCAGCATAGGACTCTGGTTGTCTTCGTTGCATTGCCGTAAGAAGCTTCCCTTGCCTTATTGTGTAAACTGATGTATGCGCATCTTTTCGATACTGAGTTAGTTTTGTGATGTTCAAGTACCTCACCGGTGTCCTCATGCGTCCAATTGTTTTCTCAATGATCTCTTCAATCGGACTGGGAACTTTTGCTACATAGGACTCATCCTTGATTGGTTGGGTTTGATTGTAGCACCATTCCTTCCCAAGGTGTGCTGGTGAGAAGCTTCGGAAAAAAACCTTTGTAGTGGTCTTGTCTACGTTGCGATCAATCCAACGAGACCAGGTCTTCATTGCCTTCCCAAATGCGGATTGGATCTCCATCTCCTCCACCACCTTTCCCTTATACAGAAACAAGTCCCACCTGCAGGTCTCTCGTATTAGATATAAATTTCATTCCGAATACCTAGGGCCCAATTTATGTACGCACCATGCAAAATGACACGAAACATTGCCTAGAAAGCTTACCTTTTGAAACTCCCACCTTGAAGCCACCAATGACCACTGTTAAATAGCATAATATTAGCACCACGACAGCTCCTTTCCCAGTCAGAAAGTTTGTCTAGCCTTAGAATTCGGCCACCAAGTTCTTGCTTTCGTTTCAATTTCACAAGAAAAGGGCTCCAATAGAACTCCACAGAACAATTGTACTCCTGTTGTTAAGGTCGTCCTTGGCTATTAGATATAGTGAGGCTTATAGTCACTTCAATGACGAAATAAAATCAACAGTGGTGCGGCTGAAATGCATATGAAAGTACTGTTCTCTCTTACCTTCGCTCTAAAAAACTTGGAGCGTCCCTTCATATCAACGTCAGCTTGCGGGGAACGAATAGCAGAGTAAAGAAGGCAAACTAGAGATTCAAATTGATTTCTGTTGATGGAGTCCCCAACTATAATCAATCTCTTCCCTTTAAGTCTCTCTAACATGTTTGTACCATTAAACCTGAAAAATCCAGCCTTGTAAAAAATGGACGTTATCTCTCTTTCTCTCTCTCTCTCTCTCTATATATATATATAACATATATATATATATATATATAAATATAAGTCGGCATCCTTTTAATTTATTACCTTGGAATCTGACACCTCTTGGCTTCCCAGCTCCAATTTTCGTATTCAAAATCTGGCCTGCCATTCCTTTGGCAACTAACTTGGTCACTAAGAAATGGACAATGTGATCCATGATACAGAGGACTTGTCGTTGGGTCATAAACCCATTTACCATCAAAGATATTGCAGCTATCTTCCTTCTCGTTTTCGTTTGTTCCATTTTCTGTTATGTTCGATCGTTGCAAGAACTGCATGTCAGCTGCTGGATGTTGATTCGAGTCGTCGGACGATGTCATGGTTATGGCAATGTTTCCGGAAGCCGAAAGGTTTACGCCGTCCTGGTCATGATTCAGACAGTAAAGCAGGATGATGGAGCCTACGAAGCATGCAAATATGCAGAACCTCCATTTTTCATTTATGGTGGAAATAATCCCCATTAATGCTGTAAATTCTGTTTCAGTTACGCTGAAGATCAGAGCGTATAGATATACTTTGGGCAGCCTCTCCTTTATGGCTCCAAAGCTCCTCGATCCTCATATCTCCAGCTAAACCCTTAGTCTACTACACCCATCCCTTATCTATTCCTGACCTCTGTGCTAGCTGGCTAGCTTTCCCTTTCCCGCTTGCTGTAATTGCCGACATATTGTGTTGTTATCCACCTTGATTCCGTAGTCTGGGATTTCCTTGTCCACAAACTTTCATATCCAACATAAGAGCCACATGGCCTATACCGCAAATTATTTATTAGTGATCCAAGTGGGATTTGATACACAATTTCTCCACACAGCTCAAGTCTCACATTTCTGGTTGGAATAAGTTCGGATACCATTTATAATGCCTCAACGGAAGGAGCAAGCCACATGACCTATACGGACTAGTCAATAATATAATTGGAGCCTATTGGAACATTATACAAAATAACTTTTCATTCCAAGTAATATGAGATCTCATACATGACTAGCTACCTACCTATAACACCCGAATCCAATCAAGCTCAATTTTATTTATTTATTTATTTTTAATTCATTTTATTTTATTTTATTTTCTTCACACGTTAATTTTTTTTTTCCTTCCGTCTATATTTCATTTTCACCCATAAGTCTTCCTTTCGTCCACTCCATGCACACACACAACACAACCTTTCATCCGCACTCACGTCTCTCTAGGGTTTCATCTCACATATATTTATAGACGCATATGTTATTCCATGCTATAAAAACTACCCAAACACTAGCCGCAGCTCCACCTTAGAATCGCAAGCCCAGCCTCCATCCCCTCGGTCTCATGCACTCCCATACCGAGAGTCTCCACACGTAAGCCAGCCCTCCGTCGTCCATACTGCCGCCACCAGTGCACCCCCTCGTAAGCCTCTGATCAACCAAACCATCTCCACCGTGCACCGACCAGAATTCACGCTGCCCTCCATACAAAAAACGATGCAACCGTGCATGCATTGCATCTCCACAGATCGCAACTCCACCTCGCCATGCATCACCTCCACTTGACCATCACTGGTAGTCCAACTCCTCTGCCGTACACCACTGCACCACCACCAGAGCACCGAGATCAACCATCTATGAAGTGATCCGAAACTCCTCTATTTCGGGTCTAAAAAACAGAGCAGTCCTTGCTCAAGTCGTTCGATTGAGCTCCTCCGCCAGCCTCGCCCTCTCCTTGTGCCCCTCAGTTTTTCAGCCACGTTACACAACGGAAACCACCGCACGTAGCTCCCTACCAGTCGCACGCCTTCTCGCTGTCCCTCGATGAGCTCTCTCCCCTTCCACATGCCATACTCTCGCATCATGTTTCCCTCTCTCACTTATCTCTCTCTCTCTCTCTCAGTGCCTCACCACTGTGACCTTCTTCGCCGTGTCGCGTGCAGCTCCTCCCTCCGCGGTGAGTACCTCGCACCCCTGTCCTCACCGATAGTTGCACCGAGACTGCATGAATGCGTTTCCTTTATAGTCTACGTAAACATAGATTTTTGCGTTTCCTTATTCTTGAAATTTTTGGTTACATTATTAAGTCTATTTTTAAGTGGTTTATGCTGGTGGTATAAGAAATTTTGCAGAAAATAAATAGGATTTTCAAGTTGTACTAATGGTAGTATATTATTTTTACAGTAAGTGTGAAATTTTATTTTAACATTTTTAATTATGATCACAGAAAAGCACTTAAGTATTTTAACGTGTTATTAAGTAAAGATTTATTTTTAAGAGTAAACAATATTGGAGTAATATTGAAGTAATGTTGTTTCTACACTTTAGATATGATTTAGTCTACTTAAAAATAGTTATGTTTACTTTAAAATATTTTGGGATGATTATATTATCTAGTATTACACTTTATAGTTTGTTTTCAATAATAAATAGATCAAACTTTTAAATGTTTTAGTCATAGTTATTGAATCAGTATTGACGATTATAGAAAGTGATGATTTGTAATTTTAGGTTTTGAGAAATTAAATAGGTTATTTTAGAAGCTTAGGATTAAATATCGAAATACGTGATTAATTGAAAATTTATGAGAATTACGTTATTATGTTATAGGTGCCAATTAATAATTGTTCAGCATTTTGAGGATATTCCTGAAAAGCTAGTAAGTCCAGGTAAGCGTCGTTCCTATGCTAGATTTTGCATTAAAATAAAATGAGCTGAATTTATTTTTGGAAAATATACATATTTGATTTTGAAAAAAAATTTGAACTACCTCAGTTATTTGATCTGCATTACTCATGAGATTCTGTTTAAGAATAAATTTTTTTCTGTCATGACTAGTGTAAACATGAGCCTATTTTTGACATTCTGCTTCTGAACTTTTAAAAAGAGAGCGAGTATGAAATTTTGTGCATAAATGATGTTTTTGTGATATGATTCTGTTGTGTTTTGATTCTGTTTAGTACTTTATTTTGATAAAATTTTGTATCTGAAAAACCTTTGGCATGACTATCCGATTCTGCATCTGATTCTGTTCTGCTCTGTTTAGTTAGAGACCCTACCACGAGGGTTTTACATGGCTTCCGTCCCGAAATGATATGGCCCTGCCACGAGAAAGAATAGTGGTAATCTATTTCAGTTCTTATATGCATCTGCTTGGTTATTCGCAAATGCACAACCCAACCACGGGGGTTAAACATGGCCTCTGTTCCGATATGATGCTCTAATATGATGATGATGATGATGAATCAGATATGTTATGCCAAAGTACTTTGGAAGATTCACATTCTATTTCTGCTTAGTTAGATACCGAGGTTTACACAACCCTACCACTGGGTTAAACATGGTATATGTTATAATATAATAAAATAAGATGTGATGTGATGTTTATACTATGCCAAAGGGATTTTGATTATGAATATTTTCGAACTTTCACTCTGAAATTTTTTATAACATGTTCTGACGCTGCATTTTGAAAACATTATTCTGATTCTGCATTCTAAAAGAAAATAATTTTGTTCTGCATTTCGAACTCTGTAAATGCTCATATTTACACACTAGTATATGTCCTCTGCTTACTGAGTTGTTCATAACTCACCCCTTATCTCCATATATTTTTCAGATAATTATGATGGTTAAGCTGGAGAACAAGAGTACGAAGTTTTAGCAAGGTGTGATGTTCGAAGTAGAATAAGTGCCTGAGAGTACAAGCGCTTATTTGAGAGTCATAGTTAGTAAGCTGATTTTACTTTTCGAGTATTTTGATTTGATGAGTTAAGGATAATTTTGAATTTTTGGAGGATTTCTAATATATGTTGTTGAGAATTTCTTTATTGTCCCCATGGAGGAACTTAGATTTTGGATTGATTAAATGGATTAATATTTTATGGGATTTTCTAGATTTTCTAGTTGTGTTATTTAAGTTGATGTTAAGTATTAAGAGCTAACTCTCCGGACCTTCAGGATCGGGGCGTTACACTACCCTTATCACTTGTCAGAATACGATATCACATCTTTTCTTTTCTTTTTGATACAAGGGGTGGGGGGTTTCGAATTTAGGTTTTCCATTTGGAAAACCGGATCATATGCTATCAGGCCATAAGAATCTTGACATGTGATACCCCATATTTCAGTGTATTTTAACTAAAGGATTATTTTAATTAATTTAAATATTGGTTCTCTTGTTTTAAAATTTATTGGGTTTCTCGTTGGTTTATTTCATAATTTTTAAGTTGTGAAATTTACTTTGATTTGCTTCTTGGTATTAATTATCGTTTTGCACTTAAATTGCTATTTACTTTAAATTAGTTTAATATTGGACTTTAAAATTTTGTATTGTTCGATTTATTATTATTATTTTATTTTAACTAGTCACTACGTTTAAGTTATTTTATTTAAATTTACTACTTTGAAATCATTTTTGTTGGATCAATTTTGTGACCCAAGTTGTGAGGACTGGACTTCATTTGTTTCCCTTACTTTTTTTTCCCTTCTTCTTTTTCTCCTCTTCTTATTTTTCTCCTCTTTTTCTTTTCATTCCCTTTCTTTTTCCCCTCATTTTCTCCTCTGCTTCTTTCCTCTCCTGCGCGCAGCCCCTCCCTTCTCCCGACCGTGCGTCGTCCTCCAACCACTACTGTCGTGCGCCGCCGTGGTCGACATCGCCCCTCCCATTCTCTTCCTCTCCGGCCGGCAACCTCACCCTCTGATTTCTAGCCCCTCTCGCGCCACCGTTAACCTCCACGCACGGCTTAAAGCCACGGCCACCATTTGTTCTAGCGCCTCCGTCACGCCACCTCCGACCACCATCTCTTCACCACATCATCCTTGACCTCCCAGCAACCTAAACCACTCATCCCCAACTCCAATCCGCCACTGGTGAAGCCCCAACATCAACATTTCCGATTTGAACATTTTGGCCTTCAACTGCCCTCTACGCTGCCACCCACGACCAACCACCACCACCATTAGCTTTATTGACATCCCTAAGCCATTCCCTAGTAATCTTGAGTCTTAGTTTGTCCCTGTTCAAAAGTAGGTTTTCGAGACCCAGGGCCTAGTGCATTTGCACGGTTCCTTTGCTGTGTCGCCACCTCTTGCACCTCTATGATTCTTCGAAAATTATATTATAGCGTTCTAAGTATTTTTTCAAAAAACTTTTGAGATGTAAATGTATTTTTACACTAACTCATATTTACTGCGAATTAGTTGGTTGTGCTGGACTGAGTCCGAGGAGTAAGGGGTTCAGTTGGATTGGATGATGAAGTTGTTTGTGTGATTGGTTTATGCTGTGAGATTTGTTGGCTATTTCGGGTTTAACTATGGGTGTTTTGAGTTTGACGTTAGTTATGGTGGATATTGATGATTTTAGAAAGTGATGATATATTTTGGGATTATGAGGGTTTTTAGTTTTGAAGAATTAAAACAGGCTATTTTAGAAGTTTATGCTTAAATATCGAAATACATGATTGATTATAAACTTACGGAAATTACATGATTATTCTTATAGCTAACGATTTATATTTGTTCAGGATTGTTGAGGAAATTTTGAAAAACTAAGAAGTCCAGATAAGCGGGATTCCTATGCTAGATTTGCATAAAAATAAAATGGGCTGAGGTTAATTTTTGAAAATATGCATTTTTGTTATGAAAAGAGATTTGAACTACCTCAGTTATTTGTTCTGCATTACTCCTGAAATTCTGTTTAAGAATAAAGTATTTTCTGGCATGACTCGTATAGGCATGAGCTATTTTGCATTTTGCTTCTGAATTGGGCAAAAGAGAGCGAATATGAAAATTTGTGCATAAAATTGTGTTTTGTGATTTGATTCTGTCCTGTTCTGAAGATGTTTTGTACTCTGATATAATGTGATTTCTGACAACTTTTGGTATGACATTCTGAATCGGGATGTGGTTTGTGGATGGTGATCTATTTGACCTACCATGGGTGCTAATAGTGGCTTGTATTTGGGTTGGTACCAACTATTCTGTTCCTGGTGCATCCACTTTGGAAAAAAAGTAGTTTTTCTGGTGGTCTTTCTTGTTTGCACACTTGAGGCTCCGAGAATAAATAAGGGGAAGATTCATATTCTGTTTCTGCTCAGTTAGCTACCGGGGTTTGCACAACCCTACCATGGGGGTTAAACATGGCCTCTGATGTAATGTGATGTTCTGGTATGATGGTGGCCAGTTATGCTACGCCAAAAGACTTTGAATAAGAATATTTTCTGAAATTTTTGCTCTGATATTTTTGATTACATATTCTGACTCTGCATTCTGAAAATAAAAGTGTTTTGTTTTGCATTCTAAAATCTGTAAATGCACGTGCTTGCACACTAGTGTATGTTCTCTACTCACTGAGTTGTTGATAACTCACCCATTTATCTTCACAATATTTTCTGATGATTTTGAATTTTTCAGCTAAGGATTAAGACTATGAAGCATTGGGTGAGATGACTTAAGAATAGTGAATTAAGAAGAGAAAGTTCTTGATGAGTATTGGTGATTTTTGTAAATTATATTGTTGAAATGTGAGTTAAGTGACATGTAGAGAAGCTGATATTTTTGGGTTTACTGTATGGAGGATTTGATATATGAATTTGTGTGATTATTTTAACTTTGAAGTGTTTACGTTTGATTTAGAGCTTTTGGAAGTATATTAGAAGTGTTGAAGTTGATTATCAGGTAACATGGGTTAACTCTCAGGACCCTCGGGGACAGGGCGTTGCAGTTGGTTGGTATCAGAGCCAAGGTTTGAGGTTCTGCAGACTAAAAAATTTGAGTTTTGGATTTTCATGGGTTTAGGAAGAAACTTCAAATTTGAGGTGTAGATTTTTAAAGAATAAGATGTCATTTCTAAAAACTTTGTTATGTTCTGAAGATGTTCTGTACTATGATATGATGTGATTTCTGAAAATTTTTGGAATGACATTTTGAATCAGGATGTGGTTTGTGGATGGTGATCTATTTGACCTACCATGGGTGCTAATAGTGGCTTGTATTTGGGTTGGTACCAACTGTTCTGTTTCTGGTGCATCCACTTTGGAAAAAAAAAAGTGGTTTTTCTGGTGGTCTTTCCTGTTTGCACACTTGAGGCTCCGAGAATAAATAAGGGGAAGATTCACATTCTGTTTCTGCTCAGTTAGCTACTGGGGTTTGCACAACCCTACCATGGGGGTTAAACATGGCCTCTGATGTGATGTGATGTGATGTTCTGGTATGATGGTGGTCAGTTATGCTATGCCAAAAGATTTTAAATAAGAATATTTTCTGAAACTTTCGCTCTGATATTTTTGATAACATATTTTGACTCTGCATTCTGAAAATAAAAAGTGTTTTATTTTGCATTCTGAAATCTGTAAATGCTCATGTTTGCACATTAGTATATGTCCTCTGCTTACTGAGTTGTTGATAACTCACCCCTTTATCCTCACAATATTTTCAGATGATTTTGGATTTTTCAGCTAAGGATCATGACTATGATGCATTGGGTGAGATGACTTAAAAATAGTGAATTAAGTATGGAAAGTTCTCGATGAGTATTGGTGATTTTTGTTAAATATATTGTTGAAATGTGAGTTAAGTGACATGTTTAGAAGTTGATATTTTTGGGGTTACTGTATTGAGGATTTGATATATGAGTTTATGTGATTATTTTAACTTTGAAGTGTTTAAGTTTGATTTAGAGCTTTCGGAAGTATATTAGCAGTGTTGGAGTTGATTATCAGGTAACATGAGTTAACTCTCCGAATCCTCGGGGACAGGGCGTTACATGACATATGTCACATCTTTAATAAATGTTAATCTTAACGGTTTTACTATTTTCTCACATGGGATATATCTAAATGTTGATACTTAATATTGCATTTGTTGAGGTGGATTGCTTTGATATAGATTGGCTGATTGTCTTAATCCCAAGTATCCAAGTTGATTAATGTTGTGTAGTTATTAGTCATGAAGCAGATAATAAGGTGGCCAAACTTATAATAAATCTTCATCAAACTTATATATTATTATTGTTATTTTAGAAGAGAACGGTACCTCAATTTTATTGATTGCCTTTACTTATGGCAGAGGAATAACGTGGTAAGAAGCAGGACACTTGGGATTTACAAATATTCAATAAAACCATCCCAGGCATCAAAACCAGTTAAATAAAGTAACCTATACAATAAACTAAACAAATAAATCAGTCTTAGCTTGCCTATTTTTTAAACCAAAACTAGTAAAACAAAAGACCAACAAAACAAACAATTCCAAACCCGTACAATAAAACCTTGTACCCGTAAACTAGGTAAACCAAAACAGTCCAATCTAAGTAAACTTCTAGCACGTAAAAACTAGTAAAGTAAATAAGCCAAAAAATTTGATGACGTAAATATGGTAAGCCTAACTTATCCAACTGAATGACAAAACCACCATCAAATGGTCACCCTCACATCCCCTCTCAGTCCTGCAACCTTACAAAAGTCGCCCATGGCTTGTTCTTCATGCTTTTGTCACTTTCATTTTGCTTTGATGGAAAGAACTCTAGAGGAGACTTCGAATGATATTTCTGACTAATATTGCTTGAATTTGTCAAAACTTTTGTAAGTAGATTGTCACAAAACTACATTCATATAAATTGTTCCTCTTTGTGTCTAGTTCCTATTGATCCATTTTGTGTGATTATCATGGAGGTTTCATTAGTGAAAAGATGGTTTGAGCCTGCGAAGGTCATACTGCGTGACAGTCTGGATATTGTGTGAAGTTTTACTTTATTTGACAATATCCTTGTTCAATATTTTTATGATTTGGAGTTAACATGTTAACACTAAAGTTATATTTGGATTTTCATGTTAAGAGTTTTTACAAGGTGTTTTGCATGATTTTAGAAAGTTGGAAACTGGAGGTGTAAAAACAATTTCTATTTTGAGAAAGTCTTGATCTTATGTTATCGAAGGATAATCTTATGGTCTTGATATTCACATATGTTGATCTTAGAGCTTTTTTCTATATGTTAGAAAGTTATGTTTGGAGATTATTGGTTTTGATCTTGATGAAATAAATTGTTATGCATGCAATGGTTCAATTAGGACACAAACTCGAGGCTCACTGGTTTGTTTTGTGTTTTTATGAGTTTTTTCCATGTGATCCTAGGTTTAATGCTTTGATCAAGTTTATAACTTGAAAATGAGGTATATCATGTTATTTCTTGAAGATTTATTTCATGAGAAATTTGGATTTAGTGGTTTGATCTAAAATCAAAACATGTGGTACTCTATTGTGAAGTTAGTATGCAAGTTGATTGTGTTGGGTAATGTTTTGTGAATTTTTGGTCTTTGATTTACCTGTTCAAGCATATTATTTCTTAGGATTGATTTAAAAAACATGTTAAGAGTATGTTTATAGACTTTCAGAGTCCTTGGAGTTTATTAGAAAGGAAATAGTCCAAGTGCATCAAAGAGTTGTTTGAGATTTGGTGTTTTAACATTTTCTTGTCATGAGGAGTTTTGTGATTTTCTTGAAGTGTATGTTTTATGGTCTGATCATGATTTTAAAATATGGGATGTGATCTTTAGATGTTGCATAAACTAGTTTCAGTATGTGGTTTGATATTGGATAGAATTACAACAAAAATCTATGATTTTAGCCATAGTATGTTTTGGCCTAAGCATAGTTCTTATAGTTGTGATGTGTTTTTAAATTTTTCTGATTAGATATTTGTATTTAGGATAAAATTTACATTAGAAGTGTAAATTTTGTGAGTTTTGGAGTTAGGATGCACAATCCTTAATTTAGGAGTAAAATAGTCATTTTTCCACAAGTAGAGGGGTAAGATGTTAATTTTGACATAAGTAAATGATTTTATGTTTCTGGTACCCTTCCTTTGTGTCCATGTAGATTTATCCAAAGCCTTAAAAACACGCTCTGATACCAAAGACAACTACAACAGGCTAAAGATAGACTATAGAGGTTACAAGAGGGTGATCCTACTCATCTCAACAAAGAGGTCTTTAAGAAAGCTCATGAGGAAGTGCAATGTTGGCTGGAATGAAATGAAATTCTTTGGAGGTAAAGATGAAAGGCCTTGTGGCTCAAGGAGAGGGATAAAAATATCAGGTTTTTGTGTAACAGCCCGCTAGAAATTCATTGGTGGAGTTTCTATTGACTTTAAGAATCTCGTGAAAACCCCATAAGTTTTTACGAATCGACCAATCGCATAGGTTTTAGTCTGTCAACATAGTCAGTGTTATCACTCACTATGGTGCTAAAAATATGAGTTTTATTTATTTGAGGTGGTTAGAAGTGTCAGAATGCATTATGGTCTACGCCATTAGACTCAGTGGATTATTTAGGATTTTATGGCGCAATAACCTATTTTCATAATTCCGGACAAAACGTCTGTTGGGAATTGTGAAATTATTTTTAGGGGCACTTCGAGGTTGAATTTCGGTAAAATATTTTGACCGTAGGTTAATATGAATATTTAGGAATTTTTAGTGTGAAGTTTAAGATTCACTTTTTCGGAGTGAATAGTAATCTCGGTAAACGTACTAATTGCAGTGTTTCAAAATTACAGTGTGGAATGTCCAAATTAGATTAGAGAAGTTTTATTTGGACACTTGGCAAGATCTTAACCACACTTAGTGAATAATTTTAGACACTTGGCACCATGAGGAACGTTTGTTGGATTTGAAGGAATCAAGGTGTGAGATCATGTCACTTAAGCAAAACTTTGTTTCATCTGCTCAACCAAATGGTGGCAGACCCAAAAAAGGTTTCAATCCTAGTGAAACCCTAAATGGTGAGAATCCAATGGAAAGCCCAAAAGCATTGTTGAAATCGGAACCCTAAACGGCTTTTCAAACCCTAAAGTTGGCCTTCAAACCCTTTCTAATCCGATTTCTAGCATTGTGTTTAATCACTTGATTAAATCACTTCCATATGCTATTAATCCTTCAAATTTGTGTTAGAACATTATTATCCAACCATGTAAACCTTGAAAAATTGATTGGGCCAAGTGATATTGGATTTGGGCTTGATAGCAACCCAAACCCTCTTTAAACCCCAAAATTTAGGTCCACTCGGTTTAGGCCCATTAAGGCCCACGAATTTGGTCACCATAGGATTGCTTCATGGCTAAGTTTTGTACCCCCACTTGGCTGGCCAGATCTTTACAAGAAGGGCCTAGAAGGTTCTTGAAATATAAAGCTAAAGGGCCACCTCACTCTTTCACTCTTACACTCCACTTTGAGAAAAGATCTTGGACTGATTTTTATGAGAAGGAAAGGCCAACACTCAACCTTTCCTTCAGTCATATCACTTCCCATAACTTGTGTAAGAGGCTCTTCAGTCCACTTCCCACGAAAAGCAACTCTCATTTACACTTTTCCTTCATGGAACACAAAAGACACTCTCGGACAATTTTTCTTACCTCTTTTGAATGCCTGTTTCAAAGCTTTTGTAAGTGTTTCATCGCAATGTTTCCTTCATAAAAGTTGTTTCTTTTGGAGTCTAGTTTATGTGGATATCTTATTTGTTCCATTTTGAGATCATTTGATTGGTCAAAAGTTGTTTAGACCCCAGAAAGGTCATTCTGGGCGATAAACTAGAGAGTGTGTTATATTTTGGCGTTTTTGACCAAGCTAATGAATAGATCTTGGTCCGAAATTTTTATGGAGTACTGTTAACATGTGTATATGATTATTGGTTGAGGATTTGTTGCATGATTAAAAGTTTTGGTGAAATATTTTCATAGATCTAGAAACTTAGAAACTGGAAGAGGAAAAACAGTTTCTGTTTTGAGAAAGTTTAAATCTTTTATGGCTTAATCTTATTCCAATGGCTTTGATATTTTTATTGGAAGATCCTAAGCATCTTATATACATGTTATAATGTTATTTTGAAGATATTTGATGTTAGTTTCGAAGATATGAAATTTTATGCATTGAGATATTTGGTTAGGCCAAAGTGATGATGTTCTTGGCTAAATTTATGTTTTGGGTGATGTTTAACCATGTGATCTTGAGTTTCAAGCTTGGATCTGTTTTAGGACACCTTTTTAAACCATGTGATGTTTTGGTTTGAAGATCACATCTTTATAAGTCATGGATCAATAGGTTGATCAAAACAAGTTGGAAACAAAATTCTGTTTTGAACTTAGAAGAAAAACCAAAAAGTTCAAGTATGGTTTTAGTGATTTTGATGACTTTTGTTCATGATTCAAAACATGATTATTCTTAGGAATATGTTATGAGTATAGTAGAAGAAAAAAGTTTGGTTTAATTATGAGTTTTGAGATTTGAAAGAATTACAACAAAAATCAAAGAAAATAGCCTTTGTAAGTTTCGGCCCTATAGAGTTTTAATGGTTGTGTTTCGGCCTTTGTAAATTTTGGTGATTTTTGGAGTTAGGATGCAAAATCCTTAAGTTACGGGTAAATTGGTCATTTTTCCACATGTAGAGGGTAAAATGATAATTTTACTCTAAGTTGATACTTTTCCATATTCCTAATTGTTAGTGATTAAGTTCTAATTTGTAGAAATCACTACTTTCAGTTTCTCATGATCGCACTTGAGTTTTGTCTCGAAGCGCGAAGATCGAGGTAAGTTAGCTTTTAATAAATAAGGGAACTAAAGTGTATGTATGCATGTTATCATATGTGTCATGCCAAGTCATTACATATTTATCTATTACACAGAATTTATTCTGTCATGAATTATTCATCTGTTACACAAGATATTATGTCACGTATTGCTATACATTGTAAGTATGTCATGTTAAATATGCCATCTGTTACATGTATTTCATGTCACGTAATATTCACTGTCACATGTTATGCCATGTTAAGAAATGTTGTATGTTATATGGTATGCCATGTTACGAAATGTTGCATGTTACAAGTATGCCATGTTATGAAATGTTCTCTATTACATTTATGTCTTGAGGTATGTCATGTCTGTCGTCTTAGTTCATGTCACGTTATGCTACGTCAGGACTTCTGTCTTTTATGTCACGTTCATGATACGTTACGTTACGAAATGTCATGTATGCCAGTTAAGTTATTCATGTCAATACTCTAAGCACTAGGATGGGGTAATATCCTAGTGGAACTCCTTTGTTCACGCTAGAGTGTCTAAATAGGTGTGAAATTCCCTGGGTTGACGAAGTACAGTCAACAGGTTGCGAATGGGGCCTAATTAGCTGGTCACCGAAGTGCGCCAAGCACTAATGCCGATGGAGCCACACATTATGTTACGTGTGTCCACAGCAAGTGTGGGACAAATAAATAAGTCATGGAGCCACAACAACTGTGGAGTATGAAGTATGGGGCCACAACAACTGTGGAGCATACACTACGTGAGCCACAGCAATTGTGACACGTAGAATACGTGGGGCCACAACAACTGTGGAGTACGTATTAACGCACTCACAGCTGGTATAGAAACCTGTGATGTGATGCGGTAATCAGCAGGGACACACGGCTCAAGGGGACCTGTGTAGCACCCATATGGTCACTTTAATGATTAAGTCTATTGAATAAGATTCCAAGTTCATGCATTTCACGTTCAAGTCATGTTTCACGTTATGTTATGTTCAAGTTTACATTCACGCAATCATGGTAATCCCATGAGACAAGAATATGTTTCAAGTTCATGTTATGTTATGTTCACGTTCACGTTATGTTCCAAGTTCACATTTATGTTATGTCATGCTCAGGTTCATGTTATGTTTCAAGTTCATGTTCAAATTATGCATGTTCACGTTCATGTTATGTTTTCAAGTCCATGTTATGTTTCAAGTCACGTTCATGCTAAGTTTCAGCTTCAGTTTAAATTATGTCAATTATGTTATGTTGTATGTCAAGTTATGCTATGATTACTTATGATTTGATTATGCATTCATGCTTTTACTGCCATGCATGCATCATTAACCTGTGTGGAAGTTTCCTGTTAACTTGCTGAGATTTGTAATCAAATCTCACTGTGGTAGTCCCAACTACCATTCCCCCTGAATGGTAGATTTTGTTACAGGATCTGAAAGAGAACCGAGAATCGACCAACTGGAAATGATCTACTAAACAATGGTGTGACGTAGATGGTAGTACATCAGTTACCTCATCACTACTTGTATTTGTGGTGTTCAATCTCCAACACTCTTTTGATCACAACCATTTTGGACTAGTGTTGTGATCTCAGTTGTTTAGTACGTCATTATGAATGAAGTATGTTTTAAGTATTTGGGATATTTCGGTTTAGTGCATAGTATTGCTAAAAAAAAAAAAAATTATCCGCTGCGAATATTGCATAATGCTAGATGCATGTTAGGAATATTGCATCTTATATGTCATGAACGGGGGTAGGTAACCTTGTGTTGCATGTCTCGACGCTTCAAATGTCCATCCGATCCCAAGCGGAATTTGGGGACGTCACATTTTGCATAGTAAAGCTTCTCCTAGGAGGAAAAAGAATTTTATAAGCAGACTGAAAGATGGGGAAGGTGTGTGGAAAGATGGTGATGCAAAAGACCAACTAATTCTGCTATATTTCAAAGAGCTCTTCACTGCAAATACACAGGAATTCAGCGTGGACTTTCAGTCTACTCTTCAAGGAAGGATTACAAGAGAGATGAGCCAGTAACTCATCAAGACTTTCACATTTGCAAAAGTGGAGGAAGCTCTGCACCAAATGAACCTAACTGAAGCTCCTAGCACAATTGGTATGGCGCCCATTTTTTATCAACAGTATTGGCACATAGTTGGAGCATCAATCACCACTGCTGTGCTACAAGCACTGAATGAAGGTCTTTTTCCACCCTTTTTAAATCACACTTTTATAACTCTGATCCCAAAAACAAAAAAAGATTGAAAACGTATTAGAGTTTAGACCTATAAGTTTGTATAATGTGGTTTATAAGTTGCTTTTAGAAGTATTAGCAAATAGGCTAAGATTAACTTTACCTGCTATTATTTCTAGCACCTAGAGTGCTTTCGTTCATAGTAGGACTATTTCAGATAACATTCTCGTTTCTTATGAAATGATACATTTCTTGAGGAAAAAGAGAATAGGTAAAGAGGTATTTATGTCCATAAAGTTGGATATGATCAAAGCCTATGATAGGCTTGAGTGAAACTATAGAAACAGTTATGATGCAGATGGGGTTTGACACAAAGTGGATCAAGCTGATTATGCTTTGTGTGATGATAGTTTCATTCTCTGTTCTAGTTAGTGGTTAACCATTGGGACCAATTATTCCTACTAGAGGGGTCAGGCAGGGAGATCTCTTATCTCCATACCTCTTTTAACTCTGCACTAAATATTTGGTTTCCTTGTTACATAAAGCTGAGTAGTCTAGGCTGATGAGAGGGATCAGAATCTATCGTGGGGCTCCTTTGGTGAGCTATCTTCTGTTTGCAAATGACAGTCTGCTCTTCTGCAAGGAGACTCTCAAGGATAATGAAGAAATGCAAAGAATCTTAGAGACATATGAGAAGGCCTCAGGCCAGAGAATTAATAGAGACAAGACCTCGATGGTGTTCAGCAAGAATGTCAACCCAGCTACTTAAGAAGAAATCCGGTCCTTTTAGAGTATTCAAGAGTTCCAACAATATGATAAGTATTTCGGCCTCCCCCCCAATGATTGGTAGATCTAGATAAAAAGCATTCTCAGACATAAGTATAGAGTTTGGCAGAAATTGCAAAGTTGGAAGGAGAAGCTCTTGTCACAAGGTGGGAAGGAAATGCTTATCAAAGCTGTGGCCCTTTCCATCCCTACTTACTCCATGAGCTGCTTCAAGCTCCCTATCTCTTTATATAATGAGTTAGAACAAATTATGGCAAGATTTTGTTGGGATTAGAAAAGTGAGGAAAAGACAATCCACTGGGTGAGCTGGAAAAACATGTGTGAGTTTAAAGGTGCGGGGGGAATGGGTTTCAAAAAACTGAGTTGTTTTAATGATGCACTTCTTGCTAAACAAGGCTGGAGACTTTTGCATATGGTGGACACCTTATTGCACAAGGTTTTCAAAGCTAAATGTTTTCCTCACAACAGCTTCCTTAAATCCAAGCTAGGACACAATAACACTTATGCATGGAGAGGGATATGGTCGGTCAAGACAAAACTGGCTCGAGGGTGCAGATGAAGAGTGGGCAATGGGGAAGAAGTAGATGTCTGGAATGATTATTGGATTTCAAGTTTTCGTGTAACGCCCCGTTCCCAGAGGTTATGAGAGTTAACTCTTGTAACCTAAATCCAACTTCCATAATATATTTAAATACTTCAATATTCCCAAAAAGTACAAATCCATTTATTCAAACAAAAAAATATATGTTCCTCTACCAAGACACCAAATAAATACCTCAATGAGATAATTTAAAAGCTCCATAAACATTTAGAAATATCTAAGACTCCAAATATCAAATAACATAAAATCATAAACCTACTAAAAAAAAGATCTCCAATAAACATGTACCCTCAAGCACTTATTCCACTACGATCATCGCACCTTGCTAAAACTTCCTACTCTTGTTCTCCAGCTGAAACATCAAAATTTTTGAAAAATATTTGGAGATAAGAGATGAGTTATCAACAACTCAATAAGCAGAGAACATATATTAATGTGTAAACATGAAAATTTATAGAGATCAGAATGTATAACAAAACATTTTTATTTTTAGAATGAAGAAGCAAAACATGTTATCAAAATATCAAAGCGAAGATTTAGGAATAATGTCAAAAAATATCCTTTAGCATAGCATACATGATCATCATCATCATCAGATTATCATATCATAACAGAAACCATGTATAACCCCCGTGGTAGGGTTGTGCATCTGCGGATAGCCAAGCAGAACATAAATCACTCAGTCACCAAGGTGTGCACTCAAAACAAACACCACTACTATAACCCGTGCCAAGGCCGTATCCGCTACTATAACTTGTGGCAATGTCGTATCCACTATTATAACTCATGGTTGGGCCGTATCCACTATTACTACCCGTGGTTGGGCCGTATCCACTATTATAACCTGTGGTTGGACCGTATCTACTATTATTATCCGTGGTTCGGCCGTATCCACTATTGTAACCTGTGGTTGGGCCGTATGCCACTGTTATCACCTGAGGTAGGGTTGTAACTGAATAGAGTGGAAATAGAATCAAATTTAGAATCAGAGATTCATGCCAAAGGTTTTCAGAAATCACATCTTATCCAAACAGAATACTGAACAAAATCATATCATCTTCGTAATCAAAGCAGATCCAAAGCATATTTACATAATTATGCACAAATTTTCATATTCGCTCTTTTTTGCATAGGTCAGAAATAGAATGTCAAAAATAAGCTCATGTCTACACCAATCATGACAGTAAATACTTTCTTCTTAAACAAAATCTCATAAGTAATGCAGAACAAATAACTGAGCTAGTTCAAATTTATTTTCATAACCAAATATGTATATTTTTCAAAAATCAACCTTAGCTCATTTTATTTTTATATTTTCCAAAAATAACTGAGCTACCTCTGGTGATAACAGTAGCATACGGCCCAACCATGGGTTACAATAGTGGATATGGCCCAACCACGGAAAATAATAGTAGATATGGTCCAACCACGGGTTATAATAGTGGATACGGCCGAACCACGCGTAATAATAGTGGATACGACCCAACCATGAGTTATAATAGTGGATACGGCCCTACCACGGGTTATAGTAGTGGTCTCTGTTTTGAGTACACACCTTAGTGACAGAGTGATTTATGTTCTGCTTGGCTATCCGCAGATGCACAACCCCACCACGGGGGTTATACATGGTTTCTGTTCTGATATGATGTTCTAGTGATGATGATCATCATGTATGCTATGCCAAAGGATATTTTTTGACATTATTTCTAAACATTCGCTCTGATATTTTAATAACATGTTCTGCTTTCGCATTCTGAAAATAAAAATATTTTGTTCTGCATTCTGATTTCTGTAGATGCTAATGTTTACACACTGGTATATGTTCTCTGCTTACTTAGTTGTTGATAACTCACCCCTTATCTCCAAATATTTTTCAGATAATTCTGATGTTTCAGCTGGAGAACAAGAGCAGGAAGTTTTAGCAAGGTGCGATGATCATAGTGGAATAAGTGCTTGAAGGTACAAGTTTATTGCAGAGTTTTTTTAGTAGATATATGATTTTATGTTATTTGATATTTGGAGTCCTAGATATTTCAAAATGTTTATGGAGTTATTAAATTATCACATTGGGGTATTTATTTGGTGTTTTGGTAGAGGAACATATATTTTTTAGTTTGAATAAATGGATTTGTACTTTTTGGGAATATTGGAGTATTTAAATATATTATGGAAGTTGGATTTAGGTTACAAGAGTTAACTCTCAGGACCTCCGGTAACTGGGCATTACAGTTGGTATCAGAGGCAGGTTTGAGATTCTGCATACTATAAACCTTGGAGGTTTAGATATCTGTGGGTTTAGGAAGAAACTTCAGATTTGAGGTGTAGAATTTTAAAAAATAAGAGATGATTATGTGGATATTTAAGGTTTTAGATTTTGCAGACTTTATGATTGAGTTTTGAGAATTTTGAGGTTTAGGGATTTTAGATCCGACAAGCTTAATTTGTGAAATATAGGAGATCATATTTATAAAGATTAATTTACGGTTTAGATTTTTGAGATTTAGATTCTAAGACATAAGACAGTTTAGAGCAATATCGGGATTACAATTATAGAGGGTAGGAAAGACTATATGAGTTGGTTAAAGAAATGGCTAAGAATGGTTAAAAACAAGTTCAAGATTTCATTGATTCATTTATTTATTTTTAACTTGTTTTTAAATATTTAACTGATATTTATATTTTGTTTATACATATTTTGTTTTCTTTCCTTAGAACGTTTAACCGAGTGTAAGATCTCAGGATGGCTGCTCGTCGTCGAGTTCGAAACCTTAGAGACTTGAACGAAAACAACAATGAGATAGGCTGCCCGTTCGAGCAATTTAATCACACACATCCGCCCACCTTTGATGGAAGAGGCGATTCCAATGCAGTTGAGGATTGGATTCAAGACATCGAATAGATATTCAGTGTTTTGGAGTGCACCGATCAACAGAAAGTTCGTTTTGCAGCTTTTAAATTGATTGGAGAGGCGAAGAGATGGTGGAACTCTGAGAAAGCCATCAGAGAAGCTGGTGGAACTGGAGAAGTGAGCTGGCCTCACTTTAAGCAAAACTTCTTCGACCGCTTGTTTCCGAAAGTAGACCGAGAAGCTAGAGCTTGAGAGTTTACTAACTTGGTGCAAGGGACCATGACGGTACCCCAGTATGCTGCAAAATTTGCAGAGTTGTCATGCTTCACCTCATATTTGATTCCTGATGATGAGAAGAAAACCTGGAGGTTTGAAGAGGGTTTAAATCACAGTATCTACGAACGGGTTATGGTTCTACAAATTCAAAACTTTTCAGACTTGGTACATAAAGCGATGCTAGTGGGGCAGAGATGTGCTGAGTTGTAGGAACAGAGAAGGAGAGCTACTCCACATGGATCCTCTAGTATGGATCAAAGGCCATGAAAGAAGGGAAATGATGGGAGCAACTTGGGACAAAAGCAAATGCAGGGTTATCAATCAAATAACCCTTGCAAGTTTTGTAACCACGTACACAAGGAGGTATCTATACATGTGCAAGAGAGCAAAAAAGCAGGAGCTTTGGAAATGCTTTTTCTATTAGCATGGGGCAGTTGGTACTGAAGAAATCAGTGGTTATTTGAAGACAAACAACTACTAACAGAGGAAGTTTTCAATCAAGCTAAGTATGCAGAAAAGTTTCAGAACAACCAAGGCTCTTCCTCGTGGCAGCACAAGCAATAGTTTGAAATGGCAACTCCCTCCTCCTCAGGGTGCTTTCAAACTTAACGTAGATGGTGCTATATTTCACGAACAAGGATGTGATGGAAATAATACAAGATAGAGAAGACAAAACTCATAGAAAACCCAGAAAACTTGTAACAACCCTTGCGAAACCGTAGCCCCAGCGTAGCTCCTCCTCTTTGCAGCAACTCCACCCCTAGAACACGCTGACGCCACCTCAACGAAGACGAAACCAACGCAGCAACTCCCCAAACCATGCATGACTGTGAAGACCTCCAAGCACTGTCACACGTCGGACCACCTCCTGGCCACCATAGAATGCACCGACCAGCCCAACCCCGTCGCATCCACTCCCTCCCGATAAGCACACAATTGTAGCCATGCTCCTCTCTCTCGGTTGCTTGTGGCTTAGCAGACACACTCTCTTTCAAACCCTCGCTTCCTCTCTCGACCTTGCACCACCTTGCCTAGAGGACCACCTAGTCGCGTCGCTAGTCCTTCCCCAACCACCTAGAGCCGCAGCACATTAGCTCCTTCTTTCGGTGAGTCCCCTGCCTCGCACACCTCTCATTGTTACCCTATGTTTCTCTTCACAATATTAGTTGCTTTAGGTTTTAGTTTAGTAAGTGCAGATGTTGATAAGATTACAAATATGCCATTTTTAATCCCTTCCCATTAGGGCCGATACTCGCATGGTGAGCGACAGGGGGTACCCTTCCCCACACCCCACCCCGCACCATGAGGGAGTGGGGTTTTTTCCCATCCGCCCCACCCCCGCCTAGGAAAATACATTAGGTCTAAAAAAAATTTTTGGTCCAAAAAATTTTTTTAAAACCCAAATTATAATATAATTAAAATTAAACAAAAGAACTATCTTCTAAATTATGAATTTAATTAAGTAAGATATTAGTACATATTGTTCCTAGACAGATTTAGTGATAGTTAATACTGCGTATTGGTGACGAGCTACGAAGTGAGATTCAAGAAGATGCACAGCGAGGTAAGTAATTTGATCACAAATTAGGATGATCACAGTTTAGCTTATATAGATTATTATTAGCGCCAATTCTTTGACAGTCATTTTTTATGTACCACTTATGTCAAATGCAAACATGTCATCCAACATAGCATACGATCATGTTATTCCGCATCATGTTTAGATTCAAAAATTATATTTATATATGTATTATGTCACACATCTCATGTGCATAAGACACGTAAGCTATCTTAAGTTCAAGTGCAAGATAAGATCAGATCAGTTAATCAGATGACCATTTAGATGCATGGTACCAATGTAGTTCAGTTTCAGAGCGGATGTGCAAGCCACAGACTCAAGCGTGGTCCACCATAGTATGCCATAATACTTTCAGGGGCTCCCCTCGCTGCCGTGGGGCGTGGGGCCGATGCACAACCATGCACACAAGGTTAAGTTTATTGGCCAGTCAGATTAGTCAGTTAATTTAGATAAATCAGTCATGCATAGCATAAGTATCAATATGAACAGTCATGAGCATAAGCTCTCAGTATGAAGACTTTTATGAAAATCTTATATTTATTATGTTTATGTTGTGATGGATTTCTTGCTGAGTCTTCAACTAATTTTAGTTTATTTCATGTTTTTAACTACCCAGGTGAGAATGATGAATATGAGCAGGCAAGCTAGGATTAGAAGGAGCAGTTGATTTAGTTTCAAACCTTCTAGAATAAAATTACTTTTATGACATAAATTTTATTCAGTTTATTCATTTAATATTTTTGGAAGACATTTTATTAGACTTTTTTTTTCAAAATAAATTCTAATTTCATTTATTAAATATGAGATCTCTTGCCGAGTTTATTTTATGAAAAACACGTGACACTCCTGGCTTATGGGAAGTGGGTGTTACAGAACTATTCCAACATAATAACACCACAAAGTCTCAATCATAACATCAATATCCCAAAATAACACTCAAAAGAAAATGACTAATTTCTTAAATAAAATCCCCTTATAGACTCTTGTAACCTTTGGCACTTATTCCGCTATGCTCAACCAATCTCGCCCATGCTTTCTATTCCTGGTCCCCAGGTGAAACTTCCAAATTATCTAAAAAATAATGGCGATAATTGGTTGAGTTATCAACAACTCAGTAAGCAACGAGACTATACCAATGTGTAAACATGAGTCAGTTATAGAATGCATAAGCAGACAATTCTCAAAATATGATATTGGTATTTTCAGAAAGTTTTCATTACAATAATAGTATACAAAATATCACAGGCACAAGCATAAGTGAAACAACATCGAAAATAGAAGCAGAGACCATGTTTACCCTCATGGTAGGATTGTGTACATTTGTGGTTAGCCAAGCAAAACATATCACTGTTTTTTCACCAAGGTCATGCACTCAAAATAGAGGCCATGTTTACCCTTTGGTAGGGTTGTGCATTCCGTGGATAGCCAAGCAGAATATAAACCGCTTTGTCACCAAAATGATTGCACTCAAAATAGAGACCACTATTATATCCCATGGCGGAGTCGAAGGCCACTATTGTATCTAGTGACAAGGTTGGAGGCCACTATTATGTCCTGTGACAAGGCTGGAGGCCACTATTGTGACCCATGGTGGGGCCAAAGTCCACCATTATGTGCCGAGACTAAAGGCCACTATTATACAACGTGGCAGGGCCATAAATCAGAGTAGAAAAGAATCTTATGCCTCAAGATTTTTTCAATTGCAATATCATTTGATAATAGAGTACTGAACAGATACTGATTATATTCATATCATCATGTACGAAATTTCATATTAATACAGTTAAGAAATAGAGTGCCAAAAATGATCATCTCTACACCAATCATGACAGAAAATATTTTTCCTTTCTTATTCTGATAAGTGAGTTATGCAGAAAAATGACCAAGGTTGTTTTCACATGTTTCATAAAATCAACCTCAGCCCGTTTATGCAAAGTCTAGTATAAGAGCACCTCTTACCTGACTATTGCAAAGAATTACTTAAGCCTTGAACTCAAGTTCTAGCAATATCACAACCTAACCAGAAAAAAATTGACTAACGTATTTTAATAATCTATGCAAGTGCAAATTCAATCTAACTAGTAGAATCTCATAATTCTAAACTATATTTTAGAACACACAATTCAACCATAATGTCCTTAGTTTCTAATCATGGCACATGCACAACACAAGCACAACCACCAAAAACTACTACACCAATATTTATCCCAACCTCCTCGAATTCTCTCAATCAACCAAACAACTCACATATCCAAAAACAAACTTACTCTTAGGTCTCATTTGGTTACACATATGAAATGAGATGAGAAATCTGTGAATAGTAGTGAGATAATTTATAAATAGTAGTGAAATAGTTTAGGTTAGGATTTTTATGGGGTCTTGGAAAATGAGAGAGAAAACGTTGAATAAAAAAACTATAAAGTTAAAAGACGGGTTTGAATATAATTTTTTAATATTGTTTGGTTTTGATATTTGAAAAAGTTAAATTCTTTTTTGTGATTGTTTGGAAATTTGGCAGAGTTGTAATGATTAGGTAATGATTGGATGAAAAAGTTGAGTTACGTGAATAGTCCCAGAGTGGTGAATAGTTGAGTTATGTGAGTGAAACATGCTGCCTAGGATGAAGTTACAATTATGTGATCAGCATTCAGTAACCACATTAGAAACCAATTTTTGAAATGGGGAAATCATACAATGGAAAAGAACTTACCTTGGCAACTATGGAAAAAGGCAGAGAGTGTGTTTGTGGGAGGGAAAACCCAAATGTTTGAGAGTGCATGTGACAGAAAATAACAGAGGGAAGAATTAATTATGGACAGAGAACCGATAGACTTACCAGCCTTGGTGTATGGCTTGTCAACAAATGGCAGTGCACACAATTGAATGGAGGTGAAGAAGCAGAACCGAGGGCTTTCCTTCAACACAATCCAAAAGTATATTAGAGATCGACTAAATACAAAGAACGAGAGAGAGAGAGAGAGTGTGAGAGAGAGAGAGAGAGAGAGAGAGAGAGAGAGGCTTACTGGTATGGAAATGTGCGATAGTGTGAGGAATCGCATGGCATGAAAGGGGACAGGCCATTCTTTAGGTTGACTGGAAGGCAAAACATGAGAAATACTTCAATCGTCTAAGAAAGTTAAAAGCTGGAGATGCAGAGTGTAGCTAGTCTAACATCTGGGCGAGCAATCACCTTATAGGAGGCCCATCTGACATGTCCTAGAGCGAGGTGGAGATGAGTGTCTCAGTCATGGTAGGTGAATTAGAAAAGTCACCTACTATGAAGGTGAGAACGGGGAGCAGAAGAGGCTGTGAACTTAGATTACTCACCCGAGATGAGCAATGGCCAAGGACAGACCAACCCATACATGGGAACTTTGTGCGATAACACAAAAGGGCTCGAAAAGGTCATAGTGTCATACGTAGAACCCTACACTCCATCTGAAAGGACACATCTGGAGTGGTTTTGTAATGAAAGGTGAACGCTTGACGAGTCACATCATCTAACGTAGCAGCACAAATCAAGGCACTCTTAAAACTCTCTTTCAACCACTCCGGATTTGACCCTTTAGATGGAGTGTGGGCTTCAGCATACGTCATTATCCCCTTTTCGAGCCCTTCCATGTTATCTCAGAAATTTCCCATTTCTGAGTTGGTCTATCCTTGACTATTGCTCATCCTGGACGAGTAATCCTATCTCGCCTTGGGCAGGTAACTTCTGCCTCGTCCTAGTTCACCAGCCTATTTAGCTCCTCGTTCTCACCTTCAAAGTAGGCAACTTTTCTAGATTGCCTACCATAGTTGAGATACTCATCTCCACCTTGCTCTGGGAAATGTCAGTCAAGCCTCCTACAAGGTGCTTGCTCACCCAGATGTTGGGCTAGCTGCACTTTGCATCTCTCACTGTTAATTTCCTTGGACCACTGAAGTATTTATCATCTTTTGCCTTACACTCAACTCCAAGAATGGTCTTTCCCTATTGCACCAGGTTGCTCCACACATCCTACCCACCTTATAAGGATTTTCGTCCCCAAAATTTGGTAGGGCTATCACTTGCTTGGTTCTCTCAAGGGACGCGAGTTCAAACAGGAACCCTTTGGTGCCTCTGGTCGCTTTCAACCATAAATTGGGCTTTACAATTGCATTAGCAAGCTGACCTTCTTCATCGGAGGTCGAGACATAGGATGACTCCTCATGTCTCCTCTATCTTCTTCTTTGACTGTCTGGCTGTCGTGGTCTCTTATATCCTAACACCCAAGTCAGGCTTGGCTTCACAGGACAGTTGTGAATCTTCACCCTTACCCTCATCTTGCTCGTCATGCTCCTACATCATCCTCTTCCCTTCTCTATGTGTTACACTCATGCCAATGTGATCTAACATTTCGAATATTAGATCTCTATCCCTGGCCCTGCGAGCACTCTCCTTATCTTAGTGACGTTCCTCCTCCTGCTGTCATTGTTCGGTCTCTTTTCTCTCCTACTCTCATAGCTCTTCTAAGAATCGATGCATGCTTTTGGGTGGCCTAGCTACCCTCCTAGCAGTTCTCTTCTCCCACACCATTTCATCTCTAAGGCAAATTGATATTGAGTTGAAGATTAGGGAGAATAATAACCTATTTATACTCATGTCCTTCCTCGTATATTGTCTATCTTACACCTACCTTGTGCGTTACAGCTCATAATTACCACTTAAATAAATATGGGAACTACTTCTAAGTGATTTGCTCACTTTCCCGTGTAAACTTATTATTTCCTGCATCTCCCAATTGCACCTTTACCAAGGATATGGCCTTAGATCTCAATCTCTGCTTATTCCTATCTACGATACATATCGACCTTTCTTCATACATAAAATTCAGTTGTAACTAAACTAGATTTGGTTCAATTACTCAAGCTTGCTGGTTCCCGAAACTCTTCATAATGCGGAAATGTAGAACACGTTGTGAATACCTTCGTATTCCGCAGGCAACCAAATTCAATACGCCCCCAGGTCAACTTTTTCCATTACTTGGTAAGATCCAATATATCTTGTGCTTAACTTTCCTTTTAGCCCAAATCTTCTAACACCCTTCATGGGGGACACCTTAAGGTACACCCAATCGCCCTCTTCAAAGGTTAACTCTCTACTCCTATTGTCGTTGTAACTCTTCTACCTACTTTGGGTAGTAGCCATAGTTGGTATGAGTTTGACTTGTTTTGCATATCTAAATGATCTCCAGTCAGAGTAGATGGGCCTCTCCTACTTCATCCCAACATATAGGAGACCTACACTTTTGTATATACAGTGCCTCATAAGAGGCCATCTGGATAGTCGCCTGATAACTATTATTATACACAAATTTGATAAGTAGGACGTGCTGCTCCTAGGGTTCCTTAAAATCTAGTAGACATGACCTCAACATGTCCTCCAAGGTTTGGATTGTCCTTTCTAATTATTCATCCATCTATGGGTGGTAGGCATTGCTGAAGTTCAATTTCGTGCCCATTGCCCTTTGTAAACTTCTTAAAAAGTGAGACGTAAACTTAGAATCCTGATCTGATACTATAGTCTTGGGACGTAATCTCACCACTTCCCATATGTACAATTGGGTGAACTTGCTCATTCTATCCATGGTAGTGATCAATAAGAAGTGAGTGTTATTGGTCTATCGGTCTACTACTACCCATTTCACATCTTTACTTGTAGGAGTTCGGAGTAATCCAACTGCGAAATCCAAAGCGATGTCTTCTCATTTCATTCCCATTTCTGAATGCAAATGGGTAAAGGTTGTAAGTTTCTCGCCAGTCGTTGATGCTCCGCCTTTACCCCCTACACATCATATTTATTGATGAAGTGGGCGATGTCCCTCTTCATCCCTTCCCACCAGAATCCCTTATTAAGATCTCGGTACATTTTCAGTCCTCTCATATGACCAAAATTCCTTGTATAACTTCTGGGTTATTTGGGATTGCTTTTTGCCCTTTGAACAACAAGATCTTGTCCTTGCCCAAACTAAAATGGGTATGTCCTTCACTTCTACCAATCTTTCGTCTGATGTCCAACAACTTCTGATCCTTCTCCTATTGCTTTTGCAATTCCTCGAAACTATTTATCTTCAACTGTTGTAGAGTGGCAAGAACCTCTCCTAGTGACGTGTCTTTCAGCAGTAGGTGCCTCAGGTCTTCTAACAGCGAATCTACCTCCCACATTTCCCCCTTGCCCCTGGTCTTCGACTTTCAACTTAGGGCATCAGGGACTAAGTTAGCCTTGCCCGAGTGATACTTAGACATTTGGGTAGCGAAGATATCTCAACACTTTTCAAGTATTCTCGTACCGATGAAAATACTCCACATGCCAAACACATTCAACCATCTTCGTACCAAGGTCTCTCCACTATAATATTTATCACTATTATATATAAATAAAATCATCATTAAAAAAATCAATCATTGATGGGACCCACACATTTTTTAATTATCTATCCAAAAGTCAACAACTCAACATACTTCATACATCCAAACAACTCAAAATACTCTCAATGGGACCAACAAACTCATTTCAATCTCTACTCATAACTATTCACAAATATTCTATAATATTTATCACTATTAAATATAAATAAAAAATAAAATCACTATAATATTTATCACTATTACATATAAATAAAAAATAAAATCACTATAATATTTATCACTATTATATATAAATAAAAATAAAATCACTATAATATTTATCACTATTATATATAAATAAAATCATTATTAAAAAAGATCAATCATTGATGGGACTCACACCTTTTTCAATTATCTATCCAAAAATCAACAACTCAAACATACTTCATACATCCAAACAACTCAAAATACTCTCAATGGGACCCACAAACCCACTTCAATCTCTACTCATAACTATTCACAAATATTTTCAACACTTCTCAAGTATTTTCACTACCCAAACGCGAACTGGTAATTGTTGATGGTCTCAAACCATCCCTGCTGTCTGAAGTTGAGGTTCTTTTGCATAAACAAGTGCTACGAACTCTTGTGGTCCGTGTAAATTTTGCACTCTTTCCCATATAGTGTCGCTATATCTTCAAGGCAAACATTACTGCGGCTAAGTCCATGTCCTGGGTGGGGCAATTATTTTCATGATCTATCAATTGTCTAGATGCATAAGCTACCTATCACGATCCCAGATTCTGCTTGGGATTGGGCGAACTCTAAAGCGTTGGGACATGCAACACAAAGTAACCTATCACCGTTCATGACAAATAAAGATGCAATGTACGCATGCATCTAGCAATATGCAATATTCGCAACGAATAATTTTTTTTCTTTAAGCAATACTATGCACCAAATAAGATATATCCCAAAACATTGAAACATTATTAATAAACTGAATGTGATAGACGGTCAAGAGTACCGCATGAGTCCAAAAGGTTTGCAATCATAAGAATACTGGAGACTGAGCTCTCCTTAAGTACAAGCAAGAACTAAAACAACTACTAGGCTAATC
The DNA here is from genome assembly GCF_001411555.2 of Juglans regia. Lineage (NCBI taxonomy): Eukaryota > Viridiplantae > Streptophyta > Magnoliopsida > Fagales > Juglandaceae > Juglans > Juglans regia. Next base: position 25,222,043 of record NC_049901.1, on the reverse strand, counting down.
CATTTAGTAGCTCGCGCAACTTAGTCAAGGATGCCATAATACTAATGATAAATCTAAGCATTGAGGCTATGAGCTCTGCATCGTGTTGGTGTTATCTAATCGTTCGTCTCCATTCCATCAACCTCTGGTGTGCCTCCTGATCCTGACACATGGTCTACCATTCCGGAAGGAATAATAGTTGGGACTACCAGGGTGAGATTTTTAAATCTCACCAAGTTAACAAACAACTTAAACAGACAGTTTAAAGATGAATGCATGATAGTAAAATATGAATGCAAAATGTGAACATGAGTGAACTTGACGTGACTTGACAAATAGAATGACATGTACTGACATGACTTGAACTAACATGAAATGAACTGAAATAATGTGGAATAAACATGACAGAAAGTTGAACATGAAACTAAACATGAATTGAACTTCAACTAAATGTGAACTGAACTAAGACTGATAATGAATTGAACTTGAACTAATCGTGAACTTAACTGAAACTGAACTAAAATTTAACATGAATTGAAATGAAACTAAACTTGAAACTCTGACATTCAGAATGATTACGCCAAGAGTATTTTAAATGAGATGCCCTAACAATCAGAATAATTACGCCAGGAATATTTTAAATGACATAGCCTAACAATCAGAATGATTATGTCTGAAGTATTTTAACTGAGATACCTTAACAATCAGAATGATTACGTCAAGAGTATTTTAAATGAAATACCCTAACAATCAGAATGATTATGCCAATAGTATCAAATAATACTCTGACAATCAGAATGATTACGTCATGAGCACTTGAGTAGAGGTATTTGAACATTTAGAATGATTACGCCATAAGTGTAACAACCCGTATTTTATTGTATTTTTATTGAAGAATTATTTTTATTAATTCAAAATTTATTCTCTTGTTTTAAAATTGTTGGATTTTTAGTTGGTTATTTTTATGATTTTTAATTTTGAGAAATTTATTTTGAAGTGATTTCTTAAAATTAATTATTGTTATGCATTTACATTTCTTTTCATATTAAATTAACTTATTGTTGGATTTAATTATTTATGTTCATTTTAATCACTACGTTTGAATTATTTTATTTTTACTTGCTGTTTTGAAATCGTTTCCGTTGGATCATTTTTGTGACCCAAGATGTGGGGGTTGGACCTCATTTCTTTCCCTCACTTTTTCTTTTTCCCTTTTTATTTTTCTCCTCTTTTTCTTTTCCTTCTTTTTCTTTTTTTTCTCCTTATTTCTCCTCTCCTCTCCCGCGCGCCGCACCCCCTCTCCCTTTGCGATTTCTTCTCCTCCCCAGCCCTCCGTTGTGCGCCACCTTCCGGCGACGCCGCCCAACCCACTGCCTCCCCCACAGGCCGGCGAACCCACCCCTCCATTTCCAGCCCCTCTCGCACCTCCGTCGCGCCACCACCGGCCACCATTTCTTCACCACTTCATCCTTGACCTCCTAGCAACCCAATGCACTTAACCCTAGCTCCAATCTGCCACCAATGAAGCCCCACGATCAACATTTCTGTTTTGAACATTTTGGCCTTAAACCGACCTCTATGCTGCCACACACGGCCAACCACCACCACCACTAGCTTCACTGACATCCCTAAGTCATTCTCTATCAATCTCGGGTCTTAGTCTGTCCCTGTTCAAAAGTGGGTTTTTGAGACCCACGACCACAGTGCATTTTGTACTATTTCGTTGCTGTGCCGCCACTTCTAGCATGTTCGTGATCTTTCAAAAATTATATTATAGCATTGTAAGTATTTTCCTAAAGAACTTTTGAGATTTAAATGTATTTTCGCACTAACTCATATTTACTGTTAATTGGTTGGTTGTGGCTGACTGAGTCTGAGGAGTAAGGGGGTCAGTTGGATTGGATAATAGAGTTGTTTGTGTGATTAGTTTATGCTATGAGATTTGTTGGCTATTTCGGGTTCAAATATTGGTGTTTTGAGATTGACGTTGGTCATGGTGGATATTAGTGATTTTTAGGAAGTGATGATATATTTTGGGACTATGAGGGTTTTAAGTTTTAAGAAATTAAAATAGATTATTTTAGAAGCTTAGGCTTAAATATCGAAATTCGTGATTGATTAAAAACTTACAGAAATTATGTGATTATTTTATAGGTGACGATTTATAGTCAACTTTTATAGTCAACTCGACATTTTTTAGGAAAATTCTAAAAAGCTAAGTTTTCCAGGTAAGCAGGGTTCCTATGCTAGACCTTACACGAATTATTGAGACTGAGGTTGACTTTCTGAAAACTTTGCATATTTTTGTGATGAAATGAGAACTTAGGAAAAACCAACATCGGTCGCTTATTTGCATTACTCATGAAATCTGTATGAAAAAAAGAAAATATTTTCTGACATGCATTGTGTAGACATGAGCTAAATTTTGTCATGTTGTCTCTGAAATCTAAAAAAGAGTGATATTGAGAATTTGAAAATTTGAAAATTTATTTAGAAAGATGCTCCGACTTTTATTTTTAGTTTGTGAGAATGATCTAATTATGTTTTGGTACTCTGTTTTATTTTGATATGGCATCTGAAAACCTTTGGCATGGTGTACTGATTTTGTATCTGACTCTGTCTCTGCTCTGCTTTATTATGCTCTACTATGTTTGGGTTGGTACCAACTTCTCTGTCTCTGAGTGCACCCACTTTGGAAACAAAGTGGTTTTATTGTGGTTTTTCCTGTGTGCACACTCGGGGCTCCGAGAAGAATAAGAGAAAGATTTCACCTCTGTCTCTGCCCAATTTGGCCATCGGGGATAGCACCACCCTACCACGTGGGTGAAACATGGTCTATGCTCTGTAAGATGCTCTGTTTTGATGTGATGATGATGCTTAGTCTATGTTATGCCAAAGTACTATGGGTTTTTACTTGTCTTAAAACTATCGCTCTATTACTTTTGAAAATATGTTTTGTTCTGCATGATAACTCTGAAAAATATTTTGTTCTGCATGCTATACTTTGTAAATGCTCATGTTTGCACGCTAGCATATGTCCTCTGCTTACTGAGTTGTTGATAACTCACCCCTCTCTTCATAATATTTTTCAGATGATGTAGAGAGTCCAACTGAGGACCTGGATTAGATTGGTGAGCATGTTTAAGCTGAGGAGAAAATGTTAGAAGAAGGAATTCTAATGTTATTTAGTTATAATGTCTCTTAGATTTAATTATATCTTGGGTTTAGTAAAACTCGTGAAATTATTAGTTTGGTTTGTTGTGACTATCGGGAGATTGTGAACTCATTAGTTTATTTTTCCTGCGGTAATGACTTTGTAGAGTTTTCAAGGTGGTTATTTAGAATACATGAGATTGAGTTGTGTAGGGAAACATGTTTTTAAGTGTCAGGTAGTAATTCTCCAAGCCACCCGGGTTTGGGGAGTTACAAGAAGTACCTTATGTGAATTATCAATGGAGATACTCGAGACATGAAAAACTATTTTTGAGACAAACTCTATGCAAAAGACATGACATGACATGAAACAAAATGATATATAGCATGACATAACATAAAGGTGACAAGTACGTGAAATGAATGACATGACATAACGTGAAATACATAAATATTTCATGACATGCAGTAACATCTAACAAATAACATTTCATGACATAACATACATATAACAAATGAACATTTTGTGACATGGTATAATGTGTAACAGATAAACATTTTGTGACATAGTATAATGTATAACAAATATACATTTTGTGATATAGTAAAGTGCATAACGAAGATACGTCTAACAAACATACATATAGTGACATGGCATAACATGGCATATATAAGAACATAAGAACATGAACAATTATTCTCTTACCAATGCACATACACAATATTCTAAACGTTAGAAACTCCTCACTAACAACTTAGAAACATAAAAATCTTGAAATAGAGTAAAATTACTATTTTACCCCTCCACATGTGAGAAAATAATAATTTTATCCCTAACTTAAGGATTTCACATCCTAACTCCAAACCTTACCAAAATTTACATTCCTCGTATAAATTTTGACCTAAATCAAAATATCTAATTAGAAAAAGTTAAAACATAACCCAAATAAATCAAACATGCATAGGCCGAAACATGTATTGGCTAAAACTCTTGATTTTTGTTACAATTCTTTCAAACCTTATATTTCATGCTAAAGCTGAAATATGTTACATACAAAAATCACATCATATGCTCAAATAACATACTAGATAAACCAACAAAACTTACATCACAAAAATCACAAATTTCTTCAAAATAAAACTTCAAGTACTTTCACCTCAAGAACACCCCTTGATGTTCATTGTCTAACTCTTTTCAAACAACTCCAAGGACTCCGAAAGTTGAATAGCATGCTCTCAATACATTCATAACACACTCCTAAGGATTACCATGCTTTCAATCATCAAGCCAAAACCAAAAAAAGTCACAAAATTTAAACTTAACACAATCGGTTTTCACCCTTTCACTAAAATCGAAAGCTATGTGGTTTGGTTTTTATCAAACCATTAGATTTGAAACCTTTCATGAAATAAATAAAAAATGAACAACATATGCTTAATAACCAAGTCTTAGATTAGATCTAAGCACCAAACGTAACATCACATGGCAAAGTTTGAGTCAAAACATAAATCTACCCGGAAGCCTAAAAAACAAGACCTATCCAAACTTTAAAATCTACATCACAAATCCTCAAAGTAACTTCCTAACATGTAGACCAAAATCTAAGGAACATCATATGTGAATATCAAAGATATTGGAGCACGCTTACAACTTTTTAAATGTATGCAAAAGTCTTATAAAAAACTTACAGCATGCAACAAATCTCCATAAAACTTGTATACTACCATGTTAACTATAATCCATAAAAATATCAGAGCAAGATTCCATTCAAGAATACTATCGAAAAAATCAAAGAATCACACACTGTCTAGTTTATCACCTAAAATGACCTCTTCATGCTTAAACAAACTTTTTACCCATCAAATGACCATGAAAATTTATACAAAACATATCCAAAGAAACTAGACTCGAAGAGAAAAATATAAGTGAAGGATACTTTGTGAGAAAGCACTCACAACACTTAAAAAATGTTGAGTAAGATAAGCCAAAAAACTATTAGAGTCTCTCTAGTTTCCTCTCCAAGAAAAGGCTTCAAAAGTAATCAATTTCAAGGGGAATGGACAAGGACAACACTTAAACATCTGGAGGGGTGAGAGGAGATGTGTGAAAGAAACTTTCAATGATGGGGTGTTGATTGAGCTTAATTATTTCATATTTTATACATTTAAAACCAATATATTTTATTTATTTCATTACATTATTATTGGTTTTAGATGAAAAAATGGTTAACATGAATAAATTCGAGGTATGATTTAAATTGGTTAATAGCATGATTTATGCTTAATTTTATAACTTGTGATTTAATTGGACAATGTTCATTCACGTGCACAACATATTTTCGATATTCTATTATTCTTATTTTATTTTATTTCTAATTTCTATTATTTTATTTCTAATTTCAAATTTTAAGGACTTTTAAGTGAGCAAGACGTTGGAACAACCTAAGAACTTTCAACGAGTGTAGGACTCTTCAAATAAAGATAATAATGGGGTTTGAGAGTAATTCGGATTAGAGTCCAAAATGCGGTAGGAGACAGAATGGACACACTTTAGTATTTTAATCATAACTTTCCGCTCAAATATCGGATTGATACGATTCTTGATGAGTTGGAAAGCTATCTTAAAGGGCTACAAAGTTGTCATAATAAGGATTTCTAACTTCAAACTCTTGAAGCCCGTACATGGCTGCCAAGTTGAGTCCTAAAATTTAAGCTATTTTGCGTGTGGGAATATGAAGACATTAGGGTTTCTTTCCTACCCTATTTAAGCATATCATTAGCACGAAATTGGAGACTTTTGTAGAGAAGCACCGCACGTTTGAAAAACTCTTCCAGGGTCCAATTGTCGTTTCAGCTACTTCCCCCATTGTCTACCACCTCCATCTCCATTTATTAGACTTTCTTTTTTCATTCCCTACTTTTTATTTAATTTAAGTCTAAAGTTTATGGAATATTTTTGAGATATTTGGCTTTGACTTTTGGGCATTTTATTTTCTGTAAATTTACTTCGTGTTATTTATTTTTCTTGCTTCTTTAAGCTTTCATTGAACATTGATTACAGTTGCGATGGATTAATTTTCAGAATTTGTGATTTGAATACAAGGATAAACCCTAGAATCTTGATTTTTGGGCTTTTCAATTTTCAGCTTGTATTTTGTCAATTACCTTCTAATTTAGTTTAATTCTTAACTTAGTTTTATTAATCTTTTAGTTCCATTGCATATTAAATTGATTAAAGTTTAATTAGGACTTAAATAATTTCAGTTTTATTGTTTAATTTTCAAATTAATTAAGATTGTTCAGTTTAGTTGATTCTTTGCTTGTTAATTTCACTTTGTTAGTCTTTTACATTTCATTTCGACACTTAAAAATCCAAAAATATGAATCTAGTCCATGACTAGTGCCCTTTTCATTCTTGTTCCACTCTTCCATCCATTGCACATACCATCATTTTTATTTTCTCTTTATGAATATTTTCACCATTTTAAACGAGTTTGATTTTAAGTAACTTTTCCTGAGAAAACGATTTAGGAATTTATTTCTAATTATTACGCGACATCCTCATGCACTTGGGATAACCTTTGTGCTACTCATTTTTTAGTGAGTCAGGTGTCAGCTAAACTCGTGGGTAAAAATAGTGGGCAAACAGTGCATGATTTTCAGCCAAAGAAGCTGCCATGTGAAGGGTGGTGGTGAGATGTCTTTTGGCCTTCCCATGTACCACTATTTAGGCTTGATGATGGGAACCAAGATGGGCCTAGTCTTAAAGATCATTTGCAACTTCCAGACAGGCCAAGAAGATCAAGGAGACAATGTAAGGATTGATGCAATCCACTTGGGACGAGTTTAGCAAGAGCCCAATCCACTTGGGACGAGTTTAGCAAGAGCCCAACATTCAAGATGGGGCTTGAAGGATGAAGATCTAGTTTTGATTCATTTGATCAGCTATGGAAGAGGGCAACGACAAAACTTAAAGGCTTTGGGCTCTTGAAGGGTTTCAACTTATTCAATTCATTTAAAGAACTTATTTTATTAGTTTAGAATAATTGAGTTTAGGCATGTTAGGAAATTTATTATTTTATTGAACTAGGGTTAGGGTTACTGTAGCCGAGTTACTGTAGAGCGCACTGTAGCCGCGGCACTGTTCATCCAGGGGCACTTTTGGAAGATGGGGTTTTATTTTGGTTAGGGTTTCATTAGGTTTTGCTTTAAATACTCTATGTAGCCACATTTTAATCAGTTTTATGAAGTTTATGATATTTGGTAAATCACAACCTTTGTGGCGTTTCTCCTTTGTGATCTGGGTTCTTGAGACGGGTTCTTCAACGGGTCTAGATTTTAATATAATCTAGATTCTTGAAACGAGTTCTTATCGGGTCTAGGTTCTCCATCCATTGACTTAATTTTGACTTTCTTGGGGAGTTTTCAATTTGATTGTGGGTTCAAAGGATTTCATTCCTGCGGGTTCATATCACTTGACATTGGTAGTGAAAGGACAACCTTGGTAAGGGAAACTTCCTCCACAAGCCTTGCCTTAGTGGTGCAATTATGTGGGCCTTAGCTTAATGGGCCTTCATTCAGTTTTTCTTGAACCATTTGTATGGAGAGAGGCTAATAGGTTATGCCTTCTCGGACTTAATCCTGAAGTGGAATCTAGTCACACTACAAAAACTCGTGTTTCAAGGCATGAGCCTTTTGAAACCTCATATACATCTGTTGATCGTATCCGTAATTGTGAAGAAGGACAACCTATTGAAGACACTGAGCTTGAGATTGAGCATAGGCTGAATGAAATGCGAGTAAACATGTATTACAACTATGACTTGGATGTGATATTCTATTTTTCGGAAGATTCGGTGAGAATAAAAAAAGGTGAAGTATCCCAACTGAGGAGTCCAAGGAGTCCACAGCTACCAGTGCAAGAGGTAATAAGGAGGATCGATTTAAATTCCCTAGTAAATTTCTTTTGGTATGAACATGATGCCTATTTCGAGGACGAAATCTTTTTCTAAGAGGGGAGGATGTGACGAGTAAGACTTTCTAGGCTTTTGTGTAAAAAAATTTTAAACCCACGAGAGTTTCAGCGCTTGTAGGAAATTAGGATTTTTTAAGCCCAATGGAATTAGAGCTCATGCCCAACTTGAGGTTTATGCATAATACTTGTCATCCATTGGGATTATGCATAGTGATGAATCTAGATGGAAATAAGGGAAGAAAGGTGAGACTGAGCTAGGTTTTGGCTTACATGCCTACCATAGGAAGATCTAGCATTTTTTGCCATGTGTCATGCATGCATGAAGATTTTTGCTTGTGGAAGAAAGCCTTTGACACATGTCACTATGGGGGAAGGAACCTACAAAGGAAATTATTAAGACTATGGGAAAGTGGAACTAGGAAAGGCCAAAGGCCGTGGATGGCAACAATGGAGAAGAAAAAAAAGGTTGCTTTTTGCCATATTGTATCCATGCATGAAGGTAGGTAAAAAGGTTTTCTTGGGAAGGAGCAATATCAAGCTTGGAAGGAGGTTACCCAGCTTCTAGAAGGATTTTTTGTGTAAGAAACCCCTTGAGGTGGACGGCTAGGGCAAGGTTCTTTATGCCAAAAAGGACTAATCACTTGTTTGTCCAAAAGTAAGGTGAAAACGAAGGTCTCCTAGGGAAGTGTAGGGTTTCAGTAGCCCATGTATATACACACACTCTTCACATGCCACTTGGCACACATGCACACTTGTAAGAGATGGAGGGAGATTTGAGTTTAGTAAAAGCCCTTTTAGCCATAAGGTACATTGGACCAAGACATGAAAAGAAAGGGCAAAAGAGGAAGTGATTTTAGGCTTGGAGGAAAAGGACGCCACATGCAAGGAGATGTCTTAGGGTTTCCAACTCAATCTACTGATGAGCTACAGGGAAAAGATGATAGGGCTACACGCCACTTGACTTCCATGCATGAGCTTGTTTCATGCAAAAGGCTTCTAAGAAGCTAACTTCTCTTTGCTTTACACATACCACACGCACGGCTTCATGAAGAGAAAGGGAGATTCAATTTAAGCATAGTTCATCTATAACTTATGCTCTAACATCCACACACTTGAGCTAGATGGATTTACCTTGTGTTTTGAAAGATTATTCCACATGAACCACACCTACACTCACATGGTTAGATTATGATTTTCTTCAAAAAGGATAATGTAACCCTACTTGTCTTTAAGCTTTAAAACATGGTGTTTTGAGGTAAGAGGGTCACCGCACTAGTGAGTTGTAGCTAGGGTTTTTATTGAAGGCAAGTTTTGGATTCAAAGAGGGAAGGATCCGAAAACTTAGAGTTTCATGGAAAGAAAAAGGTGTAAGAAGAACTACACATGAACACATGGTTAGGGTTTTCTTGAGTAATGATCCTAACTAGTATTACATGTGATTTTCAGCTTGCTTGCTATAAACACTTATTTTTTGAATTTTTGTAAGTACACCTCTAACTTGTACTTGGATATTTTATGTATATGGCTTGTGAACTTGTTGGTTGTATTGGTTTTGTATGGTCTTTTATGATATTATTGTTCTTCTGTGTGCTATGAAAATCTTTTGATATGATTGTTTAAGAGTATGAATGAATTAAGTTATGGAAGATGCGTGTAATGTGGAAAGACATGAAATAAGAAGTCATGTAGGGTTTCGGCATTTTCCTTGTTGGTTGAATATGAATGTTGTATTTTGCCATTCCGGCTTGGACCAAGATGATGAAAGGATCACCCATACACACAAGAAAAGGCTTCGACACTCATGAGGTTTTCTTGTTAAAAGTCTTTGTTCAATACATTAGCAGATTTCCCAGTTCATGAAAGATTGGTTGGATTGCATGTTTCTCCACACAAAGTTTTCGGCCAACCTTATAAATGAAGTAAGATAATTGGTGCTTTGGATTTTATGTGATAAGAATAATTTTTGGTTACAATAGGGTTTAAGGGTTTCGGCCCTTACATGAAATCTTGGAATGTATGCCTTTGATTGATATGCATGCCTTAAATTGTTATCAGGGAACATGTTCGCATGTGCTAATATTTTCAAGCCGTAACGATATATGTATTGCATGTATGTATGTTTTATTTTATGATGAAACACTTCGGCATCTCATGGTTATGATGAATCATTTTGGTATTTCATGTGTCTCATGAAAGTTCTAAAGTCCATTGTCATGTCACATGCATTAGGATTGTGAAAATCCCTTTTTGAAAGGAAAAGAGTCTTTTTTAAAAAGTAAAGTTTTATCACAACCCCAAATGCTGCAACGGGGGAATGTCCTAGTGGAACTCATCTATCCTTTCAGGAGTGTTTAAAATGGAGGGATACCCCTAGGTCAACGAAGTACTGTCAGTGAATCTCGAATGGTACCTAAAAGAAAAGGATACCAGAGCGGGATTGCATTTATACCTTGGCTTGCACATGCCGTCTTAGGCCTCCACGTCCTCCTCTTGGAACCAATCGCTACACTGGTGGTGCCTGGGGACAATCCTGAGCTTAATGTCCCACCTGTCTACACCTGTAGCACATATTCTAGGCTTGTCGACAATCCTTTTCATGTGTTCTATGGGTAACGTTACACTTTGGCATTCTACCACCCATTTGCGAACCTAAATGGTTGGTTGTTCGTGAACCTAAAAAACCAATATTCTTTCCCAGGATAACGTCGATTCTAGCATCTGGCGTAGGAGCACGAATCAAGCCATGCTCAAGACCCTATTTCAAGGGAGGTTAGAGAACCTAGCATGTGGACTATGCTTGGCAGTTCGTCTCTATCATCTTGCAATGTAACAGAGAAGGATTAAAGAAAATCCTTGCCACGTATCTGGAGTTAGAGATATGTCAGAAAGGACATCTGACAATCCAACCTTATTTAAAGGACTTGGACATGGGACAAGATCTCACATTTGAGACTTCATTCACCGAAGAGCTCGCGAAGTCAACTACTTTGGAAAGCAAGGAGCAGAGAGGTGACTAGAGAGCTTCCAATGTAGGATGGTGGATTAGCTTCTAAGACAGTGCTGGTTAATGTGTGATGAATGTTTTGAGTAAGAGGCATTGCATTATCTTTGTAACTTCTCTCCCACATTCTACATGCATGAATAAGTATTTCAATCATTATGTTTATACCTATATTTAGGCACTCATTTGCAATATTTTGAATGTTTTTATGTGTTACTTGTTTTCAATACATGACTTTGAGTCCATGTGTGGAAACCCCTTATCTCTGTGTGAGAATGTTTATTTCTATGTGAGAAGTCAATATTGTGAATCTATATTCATGGGAGGGGACAAATAATTCCTCAAACAATTCCACCAAATGTTTCCACGTGCTTGAAGGAGAATGTCTCGTGGGGATTGGGTTGGAACGCTATCATATTTGGCCACACCTGATAATCAGAATGTGGGATCTGCTGGCGTATCACGTGGTGGTGTTCTCAGGTTGTTTGGTTGGGTAGAAGTGTCCCTAGTGCAACAAGTATCTCTGTATGAGAAGTCTGTGTGACAAATATCTGTCTATGTGACTAACATCTGCCTATGTGGTGAATATTAATGTGATAAGTACCTGTGTGGTAGAAGATTTTTACTGGGCTGAAAAAGGCCGAATACTGGTTTTGACAGGTTTTATTCTTAAATTGGAGATGGATTATTCCTCACCATACTATTACTAATGTATTTTTGTATTTTGCATAAAAAGGGCAATGACCCAAGATGGTGATTCCTAGCCATGCCTAAGTATATACATGTGTTAACTAAGAGGGTGACTCCTCGCCACACATAGACGTGTATGTCCAATATTTTCATGAAAAGTGTTCATAGCATCTTCGATAGCATTATCTCTCATTAGAAGTCTTGTCATAATTGCCTAACCTACCTATGGTTTTGCTCTCGGGACCATAGATTCTTATGCAAGTTTAAATCTCAGCATGATGCCCAAGGATGAAGAGTCAATCTCACTGGAATCCTGAGTACGGAGACTAGTACCCACCTTAGTATCAATACCAGTCGTAGCTACCTAGTGCCTTCCATTAGGATGTACAGTATTAAGTCTGGTGACTATTTGTAATCGGTCTGCCATCTTATGACGACTAACCTTGTGTATTTTCGGAAGATGTATTATTTTGGGATTTAATGAATGGAGAGAAGTCCCCTTTTCTTCTGAAGTATAGTATTCTGGTATTTAATAGTTAACGTTGTTACCATAACATATTCTGCTTAAATTTTCGCTATGATTTCTTAAATAAACATCTTACACGTGTACTTCCCTCTGAAAAATTACACGCCTATTTCAATTCCCTCTTGGGTGTTAACTGTTGGCCAGCATCCTTGGCACCACGAATCCTCACCTAGACCATCATGAGAAACGAGATGCCACAAGCGAAGTCTAGACAATAGCAATGCATGACGGGAAGGGAGGGGATGGTCTATGAGAGAGAGAAATTAGTGAGGGGGATGGAGAGGCAGAGGAAAAGAAAACAGAGCGTGAGTGGTTGGTGCTTACCGTTATTCAACAAGAATCCAACAAGAAAGCTTGAAGACAACATAAATCCGGGGAGGAGGTGGGGGCATGCAGCACCAAACAACAAGACCGATTAGAATCGACGAAGGGATAAGAGAAAAGGGAGAGAGAGATTAAGGTGAGTAGGGCACGGAGATATGGAGATTGTGAGTGAAACTGAAATGGCGTGATGGGGAGATGGGGAGAAAGTGATGGGGATGAGAGAAAATCTGGTGGAAAAGAAAACCGTCGAGGGTAAGAAAGAGGGAAAAGGAGGAAAATATACATTTCCAAAACAACGGTATTTTTTTCCGTGGGGCTGGCCTAGGTGTTACAAACCAGACTGGTTTCTCTAACCCAACACATGATGCTCAAGTTGTCTTTGGTCTTGCGTATTTTCTTTCCTTTCCAATTGGTTATTTGACTATGAGAAATGATATTTGTAGTCGTGAGTGTGCAAGCGTCGTGCAATCGCTTTGAAAAAAGTGAATAAATATGAGATTCACACGAAAAGAAATTAATTTTTTAATAGTGGACTCCACTCTTTTTCAAAGCGACTACACGGCATTTGTGCATTCCAGAACTGTATGTAGCATTACTCTTTGACTATTCAACCACAAGGGCCCCCCGACTTTTATGTCAACAAGGCAGCGTAGAGATTGTTATAAATAAATAAACATTTTCATAGCTAATAAAAATTACCAAAAAACCTAATAAATAATTATGATGATGTTTTGTTTAACAAAATTTATATGTGCAATTTTTTTTTAAATATTTATTGTACACTACTAATGTAACGCCCCGTCCCCGAGGGTCCAGAGAGTTAACTCATAAAACTTGATAATCAACTCTAACAAGGCTAGAGTACTTCCAAATTCAAGAATATATCCATTTTCCCAAACCTCAAATAGAACGTAAATACTTCAATTAAATAAATCAAATAAACTCATTTATCCAATATTCAATCCAACAACCCAAATAAAATCAACTCTTCTTCATGTCTCAAATAACAACTAGAAATAATAAAACATTAACATAGTCTCCATAAACCGTCTAAATCCATTGAAGCAACTTAAGAAAGATAATTAACCTCCAACACCAACACTAATATCATGAGATACCCAACAACAAATCAATGCTAATCTTCTCCATAGACTCTAATACTGATCTTCAGCTGAGCCATCGATGTCATCTGAAATATTATGAAGATTAACGAGATGAGTTATCTACAACTCAGCAAGCAGAGAGCATATACTAGCATGTAAACATGAGCATTTATAACATTTGATAAGCCGAACAAAACATCTACTTTCAGAATACAGAAACAAAACTTGTACAAAAACATTAGAGTGAAGTTTTCAGAAAAATAAACTTGTTCCAAAAAGAGAATCCGTTGGCATTTCTAAACTGACACCTTATAATCATATCATCGTTTAAAATCACATCGGGACAATACCATGTTTCACCCCCGTGGTCGGGTTATAAACCACCATTATACCCGTGGCTGGGCCATATTCCATGTTTCACCCCCGTGGTAGGGTTATAAACTACCATTATACCCGTGGCTGGGCCATTTTCCATGTTTCACCCCCGTGGTAGGGTTATAAACTACCATTATACCTGTGGCTGGGCCGTATACCATGTTTCACCCCCGTGGTAGGGTTATAAACCACCATTATACCCGTGGCTGGGCCTTAACAGAAACAGAATGGATTTCATCGAAAATCCGGTTACAAACATATACAGAATCAGAACTTCATGCCAAGATTTTCAGATGATACATCATGTCTAAACAAAACACTGAAAAGTTTCAGATCATTTCACATGTTCGAGATAAACATAAACAAAATATTCTCATTTGTTCATAACAAAACTTTTAGAATTTCTTATTCACTCTTTTACATAGTTCAGAAACAAAGTGCACAAAACTAGCTCATGTCTACACCAGTCATGACAGAAAACACTTTCTCTTGTATTGAATTTATGCGTATGCAGAATAAACATCTGAGGTTGTTTTCAGATCATTTCTTTTCAAAAACAAACACATTTATTTTCAAAGTCAACCTCATTTTATTTCTTTTATGCAAAACTAGTATATGAACCCCGCTTACCTGACTTCTTCGTATTATCAACACCTTGAACCGGAACTCTAATAGTAACACCACCTAAACAAAAGAACATATATCCAACATTTAATAACCAATCTAGTAGGCTGCTATTTATTAAGTAATAAATCAAAACAATCCCTTCACAACTCAATAACTATCCTAACAATTAAATCCGAACAACTCTCTTCACCCATTCGCATTTAAAACCCGAAACAACCACCTTCTATAACACCAAACCAATTATAATTATTTCCAAAACCAACAACAGTAACTCCATTAATTAAAACATAATCCAACCCAAACCACTTCCAACCTTTGAATAAGACAATTTCAGTGCACGCATCATTACTCTAATCATTCAACAATTCAAAACTTGCACGAAACTTCAATACAACCAGTTCCAAAACATCCATTGTTCACACCAAAGAGTCTGAAATAATACTTCAAACACCGTCTCACAAAACACCCAAGATTATACCCCTCAACATCCTTATTTCTAACACACTCCACTGTTCTAACAATTAAAAATACATCAACCCAAAATAAAAGTCACAAAATTTTCTACTGAAATAAATTAATGGTCTGCGTAAAGGGAAAAATTGACTAAATGCGATGCACGGCTAAACAAGCAGCGTGCGTGTGTGCGTCAAAACAGAGCAAAACCGAAGATGGTAATGAGGCCCATAAGAGTAAAACCGGAAGGAGAAGAAGTAAAATAAAATAAACAAAAGAGAGGAGTTACCAATCTCTGTTCAAGAAGCCGAAAAAAATCTGCAATGGAAGAACAATTTGAAGTTTCAAAACCTTGAGTTGAGCACACGGTGAAGAGATGAAGAAGAAGAAAAACAATGAGAATCCGATTGAGTAATCTGTAAAAAAAATGAGTAATAACCGAACCTTGAGTGTGAAAGGAGATGAAACACAACTGCTGGAGTCGTGGGTTGGTGCGCACGGGTGAGTGAGATTCGGAATTGCAGAGAAATGGGGGAGGCAATGCGAAGAAGAAAAACAGTGTTTCCGTAAAAGGGAAATTAATCCCTTCACCCAAACGACGCCGTTCGGTCTCACCCAAACCGCTCGTGGCTGGGCTTCTCCAACGGGCTAGGCCTAAGCCCGGTTATTACAACTAATATAATTAAATGCATCATTTTCATTAATATAAAATAATTATGAGAACCGCTTCACACCGGTCGGGCTAGTTTTCCTACAAAAACAACCCTCCATTAATCTCAAGCTACGTAGGACAAAACATTCTAAGAGAAATACACCCACCACAGACAATCACCTCATACGTGCTAGCCTTCTCTTCCTCAGCACCGTCCTCTGCCTTCTCTTCCTTGCTGGTCTCTCTACCCTCAATCCGATGCCGCCACAAGCATCTTAGTCCAACGCGCACACCTACTCAACATCTCAGTCCGACGCATCTCTATCGTCGATCTCCCCCATCTCCGTCAATCATCTCCATCAAAACCCAATCAAACCAAAATCCACCCACAATCAAACCAAAATCAACCCACAATAAAACCATAATCCATTCAAAATCACAGTGAAAACCATCTCAAACCCACAATCTCAGATCATCAAGTATAGAGAATAAGCTCAAAATCACAATGAAACCATCGCAAACCCGCAATCTTGGGTTGAGCTTCGACTTCGGGTCGCATACTCACCTCCTCAAAAATCTCCCTCACCGGGTGGAGGGGGCGCGGGTCAAGGCTTGGGATGGGTGTAGCTGCTGTATTCAATTTGAAGGGCCTCATCACGATAGGCAGAGGGTTCGGTGTAAGAGGTGTACGGGGGGCGATCATAGTCGAAGTCATCAGAAGGCGTGGAGGAGGAGAGAGGGTAGCAGGTCTCATCGGACGGCGGGAGAGGCCAGCCGTAGGTGAGCACGATGTTGTAACCGCCCCCGTACGGTGCAAGGGATGAAGGGTGATGCGAGGGAGGAAGGGGTGCGAGGATTTCTGTGTGTTGAAATAAGTTTTCTAATGTTTGCTAGTTTACGATAGATATGATGGAAGACATACGTGTAATTGTATAAGTAGCAGGCTATTTTTGTGTGAAAATCAGCCGGACCGGCTCTAAGGATTTCTCAATAACTATTTTAGCCAATACAGCACAAAATATACGTAAAACATAGCAGTAAAATCTTGATATTATCACTTGCCTAAATCGTCTCACATCAATTTTGCCACGCTGCCGTTAAATTCGGTCTTTGTCAGGTGTACCATCAGAATTTGGCTTCCGTGGCTACCACAGTTTATTTTCTCACTCAATTTGCGCTCTTTCTGGTTAGAGACATGCCGTCCATAACATTTCCTCACCTAGTGATTCCGTTATTCCTTGCCCGACTCATGCTCTTCGTTGTGAGTTTCTAGTGAAAAATAAAACTAAACAAGAAGGAAACAATACTCTCTTTTCAAGTCATTAACTTCATTAATACCCCCTTTACAAAAATAAAAATAAAAAATAGATAATGTTAGCATCTTTGTAACAGTAACGATAAAGGATAATTCTGAAGAATAATGATAGTATATCCTCATTTTGTCATCTCATTTTATCACTTATATATTTAATTTTTTTTAATTTTTTTTTTACTTACTGATTAAAGAATTGACTATTAATGTATTGATATTATTTTTCTTTCTTAAAAATATTTGAATATATTAAAAAATATATTAGAGCAACATGCACAAGTGGCATCCCTATCACAAAGTCACAAGATCATCAAGCCTCAACTGCTCTCGACAATGTCAATGGACCTGATCTGCATCCTCAGTCAGCACCAAATGCACCTACTGCTTGTGTAAATGTTGC
>NC_049901.1:25105389-25204373 GCF_001411555.2 Juglans regia | reverse complement strand
GGAGGTTAGGGTAAATAAGCAAGTGCTAGTTTCTTTTTCAATTGAAAAATACCAGGATATGGTGCTTTGTGATGTAGTGCCTATGCATGCTAGTCATATTTTGTTGGGGAAGCCATGGCAGTATGATAGGAACGTGATCCATGATGGGTTAAGGAACATGTACAGTTTTGAAAAAGATAGAAAAACAATCAAACTTGCTCCTTTAACTCCAACACAGGTCCATGGGGATCAATTGAAGCTGAAATGTGAGGTTGCTCAAAACAGAAAGAGTGAAAATGAGAGTGATAAAAAAAGAAAGAGTAAAAGTGAGAGTGATCAAAAAGAAAAAAGTGAAAAGGAGATTGAGCAAACAAGGAAGAGTGAAAGTGAGAATGAGCTGAAAAGCAAGAGTGAAGGTGAGAGTGAAAGTGAAAGTGAGATTGAGCTGAAAAGCAAGAGTGAATGTGAGATTGAGAAGAAAAGAAATAGTGAGACCGAAATGGAGAAAGAGAGAAAAATGAGAGAGAGAAAAGAAGAGGGTGAGACTAAGACCTCAAGTAAAAGAGAGAATGAGTTGAAAAATAATTATGAGGTCGAGAGTACAAAAAAAGATGAAGAAAAAGAGAGTGACAGAAAAAAAAAGAGTGAAAAGAAAAAAGAGTGTGAAAGGGAAAAAGAGAGTGAAAAAGAAAAAGAGAGTGGAAAGAAAAGAGAGTGTGAAGAAAGTGAGAGAAAAACAAAGAGAAAAATGAGTTTTTATGCTAAGGCGAGTCTTAATCCTAACGAACTTGACGTATGTTTGCCTAGTATTGTTGTCTCTTTGTTGCAGGGATATGAGGTCGTGTTTCCAAGTGGTGTATTTAGTGGATTGCCATCTATTAGGGAGATAGGGCACTACATTGATTTTGTGCCAGATGTGACAATTCCTAACCGACCTTTCTTGGAAAAACATGAGGCATTGACACACTTAAAGGGACAAGGTAAGTTGTTGACTAGAATGCTTGCTAAGCGGGAGGATTGTATTGAGATATTTCCTCATGTATTCAAATGCACACAAGGTATGAAAAATTTTGTGGTTGATGCTTTAGCAAGAAGGTATGTCCTTGTCTTCATTTTGGATGCAAAATTATTGAGACTTGAATATGATAAGGAATTGCATGCTAATGATGATGACTTGGCTAGTGTGTATGGAACATGTGAGAAAGCATCTTTTAGTAAGTTCTATAATCTTGATTGGTACTTGTTTAGAATGAATAGATTTTGTGTGCCTACTAGTTTTATGCGTATGTTGCTTGTCTGTGATGGACATGCTGGTTTGTTGGGTAACCTTGGTGTAAGGAAAACGTTTGTTGTGTTGTATGAATGTTTGTGGGAATATAATTTGCCATTCAAAGACGTGTTGCACGAACGTTTGTGGAAGTATCATTTGTCATTCATTAATGTATTGCATGAACATTTGTGGGAGTATCATTTGTCATACATTGACGTGTTGCATGAACGTTTGAGGGAGTATCATTTGTGTTTCATTGAGTTTGCATATAATTGTAGTGGTCATTCTGGTGAATATAAGATTTCAGACTTGTTGCATGAACGTTTGCGGGAGTATCATTTGCCATTCATTGAGTGTGCATATTGGAGTGGTCATTTTGGTTCGGGGAAGACTTTAGATGTGCTTCATGAACATTTGTGGGAGTATTGTTTGCCAATCATTGAGTTTACATATAATTGGAGTGTTCATGCTACTACTAAATTTTCACCAATTGAAATTGTTTGTATACTTAATCCATTTCCTCCTTCAGATTTAAAGTCTTTACCAATTGATGATAGGAGTAGTTTGGATGGACTATTCCAAATTCTTGAACAAATTATTGAAAATGCATGTCTAATGGATCTTCCAGGTAAGTATCATGTTTCTACTATTTTCAATGTTACTAACCATTTTCCCTTTGATCCAGGTGGAGATTCGAGGTCGAATCCTCTTGAGGAGAGGGGGAATGATGGGAACCAAGATGAGCCTAGTCTTAAAGATCATTTGCAACTTCCAGATGGGCCAAGAAGATCAAGGAGACAATGCAAGGATTGATGCAATCCACTTGGGACGAGTTTAGCAAGAGCCCAACATTCAAGATGGGGCTTGAAGGATGAAGATCTAGTTTTGATTCATTTGATCAGCTATGGAAGAGGGCAACGACAAAACTTAAAGGCTTTGGGCTCTTGAAGGGTTTCAACTTATTCAATTCATTTAAAGAACTTATTTTATTAGTTTAGAATAATTGAGTTTAGGCATGTTAGGAAATTTATTATTTTATTGAACTAGGGTTAGGGTTACTGTAGCCGAGTTACTGTAGAGCGCACTGTAGCCGCGGCACTGTTCATCCAGGGGCACTTTTGGAAGATGGGGTTTTATTTTGGTTAGGGTTTCATTAGGTTTTGCTTTAAATACTCTATGTAGCCACATTTTAATCAGTTTTATGAAGTTTATGATATTTGGTAAATCACAACCTTTGTGGCGTTTCTCCTTTGTGATCTGGGTTCTTGAGACGGATTCTTCAACGGGTCTAGATTTTAATATAATCTAGATTCTTGAAACGAGTTCTTATCGGGTCTAGGTTCTCCATCCATTGACTTAATTTTGACTTTCTTGGGGAGTTTTCAATTTGATTGTGGGTTCAAAGGATTTCATTCCTGCGGGTTCATATCACTTGACATTGGTAGTGAAAGGACAACCTTGGTAAGGGAAACTTCCTCCACAAGCCTTGCCTTAGTGGTGCAATTATGTGGGCCTTAGCTTAATGGGCCTTCATTCAGTTTTTCTTGAACCATTTGTATGGAGAGAGGCTAATAGGTTATGCCTTCTCGGACTTAATCCTGAAGTGGAATCTAGTCACACTACAAAAACTCGTGTTTCAAGGCATGAGCCTTTTGAAACCTCATATACATCTGTTGATCGTATCCGTAATTGTGAAGAAGGACAACCTATTGAAGACACTGAGCTTGAGATTGAGCATAGGCTGAATGAAATGCGAGTAAACATGTATTACAACTATGACTTGGATGTGATATTCTATTTTTCGGAAGATTCGGTGAGAATAAAAAAAGGTGAAGTATCCCAACTGAGGAGTCCAAGGAGTCCACAGCTACCAGTGCAAGAGGTAATAAGGAGGATCGATTTAAATTCCCTAGTAAATTTCTTTTGGTATGAACATGATGCCTATTTCGAGGACGAAATCTTTTTCTAAGAGGGGAGGATGTGACGAGTAAGACTTTCTAGGCTTTTGTGTAAAAAAATTTTAAACCCATGAGAGTTTCAGCGCTTGTAGGAAATTAGGATTTTTTAAGCCCAATGGAATTAGAGCTCATGCCCAACTTGAGGTTTATGCATAATACTTGTCATCCATTGGGATTATGCATAGTGATGAATCTAGATGGAAATAAGGGAAGAAAGGTGAGACTGAGCTAGGTTTTGGCTTACATGCCTACCATAGGAAGATCTAGCATTTTTTGCCATGTGTCATGCATGCATGAAGATTTTTGCTTGTGGAAGAAAGCCTTTGACACATGTCACTATGGGGGAAGGAACCTACAAAGGAAATTATTAGGACTATGGGAAAGTGGAACTAGGAAAGGCCAAAGGCCGTGGATGGCAACAATGGAGAAGAAAAAAAAGGTTGCTTTTTGCCATATTGTATCCATGCATGAAGGTAGGTAAAAAGGTTTTCTTGGGAAGGAGCAATATCAAGCTTGGAAGGAGGTTACCCAGCTTCTAGAAGGATTTTTTGTGTAAGAAACCCCTTGAGGTGGACGGCTAGGGCAAGGTTCTTTATGCCAAAAAGGACTAATCACTTGTTTGTCCAAAAGTAAGGTGAAAACGAAGGTCTCCTAGGGAAGTGTAGGGTTTCAGTAGCCCATGTATATACACACACTCTTCACATGCCACTTGGCACACATGCACACTTGTAAGAGATGGAGGGAGATTTGAGTTTAGTAAAAGCCCTTTTAGCCATAAGGTACATTGGACCAAGACATGAAAAGAAAGGGCAAAAGAGGAAGTGATTTTAGGCTTGGAGGAAAAGGACGCCACATGCAAGGAGATGTCTTAGGGTTTCCAACTCAATCTACTGATGAGCTACAGGGAAAAGATGATAGGGCTACACGCCACTTGACTTCCATGCATGAGCTTGTTTCATGCAAAAGGCTTCTAAGAAGCTAACTTCTCTTTGCTTTACACATACCACACGCACGGCTTCATGAAGAGAAAGGGAGATTCAATTTAAGCATAGTTCATCTATAACTTATGCTCTAACATCCACACACTTGAGCTAGATGGATTTACCTTGTGTTTTGAAAGATTATTCCACATGAACCACACCTACACTCACATGGTTAGATTATGATTTTCTTCAAAAAGGATAATGTAACCCTACTTGTCTTTAAGCTTTAAAACATGGTGTTTTGAGGTAAGAGGGTCACCGCACTAGTGAGTTGTAGCTAGGGTTTTTATTGAAGGCAAGTTTTGGATTCAAAGAGGGAAGGATCCGAAAACTTAGAGTTTCATGGAAAGAAAAAGGTGTAAGAAGAACTACACATGAACACATGGTTAGGGTTTTCTTGAGTAATGATCCTAACTAGTATTACATGTGATTTTCAGCTTGCTTGCTATAAACACTTATTTTTTGAATTTTTGTAAGTACACCTCTAACTTGTACTTGGATATTTTATGTATATGGCTTGTGAACTTGTTGGTTGTATTGGTTTTGTATGGTCTTTTATGATATTATTGTTCTTCTGTGTGCTATGAAAATCTTTTGATATGATTGTTTAAGAGTATGAATGAATTAAGTTATGGAAGATGCGTGTAATGTGGAAAGACATGAAATAAGAAGTCATGTAGGGTTTCGGCATTTTCCTTGTTGGTTGAATATGAATGTTGTATTTTGCCATTCCGGCTTGGACCAAGATGATGAAAGGATCACCCATACACACAAGAAAAGGCTTCGACACTCATGAGGTTTTCTTGTTAAAAGTCTTTGTTCAATACATTAGCAGATTTCCCAGTTCATGAAAGATTGGTTGGATTGCATGTTTCTCCACACAAAGTTTTCGGCCAACCTTATAAATGAAGTAAGATAATTGGTGCTTTGGATTTTATGTGATAAGAATAATTTTTGGTTACAATAGGGTTTAAGGGTTTCGGCCCTTACATGAAATCTTGGAATGTATGCCTTTGATTGATATGCATGCCTTAAATTGTTATCAGGGAACATGTTCGCATGTGCTAATATTTTCAAGCCGTAACGATATATGTATTGCATGTATGTATGTTTTATTTTATGATGAAACACTTCGGCATCTCATGGTTATGATGAATCATTTTGGTATTTCATGTGTCTCATGAAAGTTCTAAAGTCCATTGTCATGTCACATGCATTAGGATTGTGAAAATCCCTTTTTGAAAGGAAAAGAGTCTTTTTTAAAAAGTAAAGTTTTATCACAACCCCAAATGCTGCAACGGGGGAATGTCCTAGTGGAACTCATCTATCCTTTCAGGAGTGTTTAAAATGGAGGGATACCCCTAGGTCAACGAAGTACTGTCAGTGAATCTCGAATGGTACCTAAAAGAAAAGGATACCAGAGCGGGATTGCATTTATACCTTGGCTTGCACATGCCGTCTTAGGCCTCCACGTCCTCCTCTTGGAACCAATCGCTACACTGGTGGTGCCTGGGGACAATCCTGAGCTTAATGTCCCACCTGTCTACACCTGTAGCACATATTCTAGGCTTGTCGACAATCCTTTTCATGTGTTCTATGGGTAACGTTACACTTTGGCATTCTACCACCCATTTGCGAACCTAAATGGTTGGTTGTTCGTGAACCTAAAAAACCAATATTCTTTCCCAGGATAACGTCGATTCTAGCATCTGGCGTAGGAGCACGAATCAAGCCATGCTCAAGACCCTATTTCAAGGGAGGTTAGAGAACCTAGCATGTGGACTATGCTTGGCAGTTCGTCTCTATCATCTTGCAATGTAACAGAGAAGGATTAAAGAAAATCCTTGCCACGTATCTGGAGTTAGAGATATGTCAGAAAGGACATCTGACAATCCAACCTTATTTAAAGGACTTGGACATGGGACAAGATCTCACATTTGAGACTTCATTCACCGAAGAGCTCGCGAAGTCAACTACTTTGGAAAGCAAGGAGCAGAGAGGTGACTAGAGAGCTTCCAATGTAGGATGGTGGATTAGCTTCTAAGACAGTGCTGGTTAATGTGTGATGAATGTTTTGAGTAAGAGGCATTGCATTATCTTTGTAACTTCTCTCCCACATTCTACATGCATGAATAAGTATTTCAATCATTATGTTTATACCTATATTTAGGCACTCATTTGCAATATTTTGAATGTTTTTATGTGTTACTTGTTTTCAATACATGACTTTGAGTCCATGTGTGGAAACCCCTTATCTCTGTGTGAGAATGTTTATTTCTATGTGAGAAGTCAATATTGTGAATCTATATTCATGGGAGGGGACAAATAATTCCTCAAACAATTCCACCAAATGTTTCCACGTGCTTGAAGGAGAATGTCTCGTGGGGATTGGGTTGGAACGCTATCATATTTGGCCACACCTGATAATCAGAATGTGGGATCTGCTGGCGTATCACGTGGTGGTGTTCTCAGGTTGTTTGGTTGGGTAGAAGTGTCCCTAGTGCAACAAGTATCTCTGTATGAGAAGTCTGTGTGACAAATATCTGTCTATGTGACTAACATCTGCCTATGTAGTGAATATTAATGTGATAAGTACCTGTGTGGTAGAAGATTTTTACTGGGCTGAAAAAGGCCGAATACAGGTTTTGACAGGTTTCATTCTTAAATTGGAGATGGATTATTCCTCAC
Source organism: Juglans regia (assembly GCF_001411555.2). Classification (NCBI taxonomy): domain Eukaryota; kingdom Viridiplantae; phylum Streptophyta; class Magnoliopsida; order Fagales; family Juglandaceae; genus Juglans; species Juglans regia. The sequence continues at coordinate 25,197,495 of NC_049901.1, read as the reverse complement.
CATACTATTACTAATGTATTTTTGTATTTTGCATAAAAAGGGCAATGACCCAAGAGGGTGATTCCTAGCCATGCCTAAGTATATACATGTGTTAACTAAGAGGGTGACTCCTCGCCACACATAGACGTGTATGTCCAATATTTTCATGAAAAGTGTTCATAGCATCTTCGATAGCATTATCTCTCATTAGAAGTCTTGTCATAATTGTCTAACCTACCTATGGTTTTGCTCTCGGGACCATAGATTCTTATGCAAGTTTAAATCTCAGCATGATGCCCAAGGATGAAGAGTCAATCTCACTGGAATCCTGAGTACGGAGACTAGTACCCACCTTAGTATCAATACCCGTCGTAGCTACCTAGTGCCTTCCATTAGGATGTACAGTATTAAGTCTGGTGACTATTTGTAATCGGTCTGCCATCTTATGACGACTAACCTTGTGTATTTTCGGAAGATGTATTATTTTGGGATTTAATGAATGGAGAGAAGTCCCCTTTTCTTCTGAAGTATAGTATTCTGGTATTTAATAGTTAACGTTGTTACCATAACATATTCTGCTTAAATTTTCGCTATGATTTCTTAAATAAACATCTTACACGTGTACTTCCCTCTGAAAAATTACACGCCTATTTCAATTCCCTCTTGGGTGTTAACTGTTGGCCAGCATCCTTGGCACCACGAATCCTCACCTAGACCATCATGAGAAACGAGATGCCACAAGCGAAGTCTAGACAATAGCAATGCATGACGGGAAGGGAGGGGATGGTCTATGAGAGAGAGAAATTAGTGAGGGGGATGGAGAGGCAGAGGAAAAGAAAACAGAGCGTGAGTGGTTGGTGCTTACCGTTATTCAACAAGAATCCAACAAGAAAGCTTGAAGACAACATAAATCCGGGGAGGAGGTGGGGGCATGCAGCACCAAACAACAAGACCGATTAGAATCGACGAAGGGATAAGAGAAAAGGGAGAGAGAGATTAAGGTGAGTAGGGCACGGAGATATGGAGATTGTGAGTGAAACTGAAATGGCGTGATGGGGAGATGGGGAGAAAGTGATGGGGATGAGAGAAAATCTGGTGGAAAAGAAAACCGTCGAGGGTAAGAAAGAGGGAAAAGGAGGAAAATATACATTTCCAAAACAACGGTATTTTTTTCCGTGGGGCTGGCCTAGGTGTTACAAACCAGACTGGTTTCTCTAACCCAACACATGATGCTCAAGTTGTCTTTGGTCTTGCGTATTTTCTTTCCTTTCCAATTGGTTATTTGACTATGAGAAATGATATTTGTAGTCGTGAGTGTGCAAGCGTCGTGCAATCGCTTTGAAAAAAGTGAATAAATATGAGATTCACACGAAAAGAAATTAATTTTTTAATAGTGGACTCCACTCTTTTTCAAAGCGACTACACGGCATTTGTGCATTCCAGAACTGTATGTAGCATTACTCTTTGACTATTCAACCACAAGGGCCCCCCGACTTTTATGTCAACAAGGCAGCGTAGAGATTGTTATAAATAAATAAACATTTTCATAGCTAATAAAAATTACCAAAAAACCTAATAAATAATTATGATGATGTTTTGTTTAACAAAATTTATATGTGCAATTTTTTTTTAAATATTTATTGTACACTCTACTAATGTAACGCCCCATCCCCGAGGGTCCAGAGAGTTAACTCATAAAACTTGATAATCAACTCTAACAAGGCTAGAGTACTTCCAAATTCAAGAATATATCCATTTTCCCAAACCTCAAATAGAACGTAAATACTTCAATTAAATAAATCAAATAAACTCATTTATCCAATATTCAATCCAACAACCCAAATAAAATCAACTCTTCTTCATGTCTCAAATAACAACTAGAAATAATAAAACATTAACATAGTCTCCATAAACCGTCTAAATCCATTGAAGCAACTTAAGAAAGATAATTAACCTCCAACACCAACACTAATATCATGAGATACCCAACAACAAATCAATGCTAATCTTCTCCATAGACTCTAATACTGATCTTCAGCTGAGCCATCGATGTCATCTGAAATATTATGAAGATTAACGAGATGAGTTATCAACAACTCAGCAAGCAGAGAGCATATACTAGCATGTAAACATGAGCATTTATAACATTTGATAAGCCGAACAAAACATCTACTTTCAGAATGCAGAAACAAAACTTGTACAAAAACATTAGAGTGAAGTTTTCAGAAAAATAAACTTGTTCCAAAAAGAGAATCCGTTGGCATTTCTAAACTGACACCTTATAATCATATCATCGTTTAAAATCACATCGGGACAATACCATGTTTCACCCCCGTGGTCGGGTTATAAACCACCATTATACCCGTGGCTGGGCCATATTCCATGTTTCACCCCCGTGGTAGGGTTATAAACTACCATTATACCCGTGGCTGGGCCATTTTCCATGTTTCACCCCCGTGGTAGGGTTATAAACTACCATTATACCTGTGGCTGGGCCGTATACCATGTTTCACCCCCGTGGTAGGGTTATAAACCACCATTATACCCGTGGCTGGGCCTTAACAGAAACAGAATGGATTTCATCGAAAATCCGGTTACAAACATATACAGAATCAGAACTTCATGCCAAGATTTTCAGATGATACATCATGTCTAAACAAAACACTGAAAAGTTTCAGATCATTTCACATGTTCGAGATAAACATAAACAAAATATTCTCATTTGTTCATAACAAAACTTTTAGAATTTCTTATTCACTCTTTTACATAGTTCAGAAACAAAGTGCACAAAACTAGCTCATGTCTACACCAGTCATGACAGAAAACACTTTCTCTTGTATTGAATTTATGCGTATGCAGAATAAACATCTGAGGTTGTTTTCAGATCATTTCTTTTCAAAAACAAACACATTTATTTTCAAAGTCAACCTCATTTTATTTCTTTTATGCAAAACTAGTATATGAACCCCGCTTACCTGACTTCTTCGTATTATCAACACCTTGAACCGGAACTCTAATAGTAACACCACCTAAACAAAAGAACATATATCCAACATTTAATAACCAATCTAGTAGGCTGCTATTTATTAAGTAATAAATCAAAACAATCCCTTCACAACTCAATAACTATCCTAACAATTAAATCCGAACAACTCTCTTCACCCATTCGCATTTAAAACCCGAAACAACCACCTTCTATAACACCAAACCAATTATAATTATTTCCAAAACCAACAACAGTAACTCCATTAATTAAAACATAATCCAACCCAAACCACTTCCAACCTTTGAATAAGACAATTTCAGTGCACGCATCATTACTCTAATCATTCAACAATTCAAAACTTGCACGAAACTTCAATACAACCAGTTCCAAAACATCCATTGTTCACACCAAAGAGTCTGAAATAATACTTCAAACACCGTCTCACAAAACACCCAAGATTATACCCCTCAACATCCTTATTTCTAACACACTCCACTGTTCTAACAATTAAAAATACATCAACCCAAAATAAAAGTCACAAAATTTTCTACTGAAATAAATTAATGGTCTGCGTAAAGGGAAAAATTGACTAAATGTGATGCACGGCTAAACAAGCAGCGTGCGTGTGTGCGTCAAAACAGAGCAAAACCGAAGATGGTAATGAGGCCCATAAGAGTAAAACTGGAAGGAGAAGAAGTAAAATAAAATAAACAAAAGAGAGGAGTTACCAATCTCTGTTCAAGAAGCCGAAAAAAATCTGCAATGGAAGAACAATTTGAAGTTTCAAAACCTTGAGTTGAGCACACGGTGAAGAGATGAAGAAGAAGAAAAACAATGAGAATCCGATTGAGTAATCTGTAAAAAAAATGAGTAATAACCGAACCTTGAGTGTGAAAGGAGATGAAACACAACTGCTGGAGTCGTGGGTTGGTGCGCACGGGTGAGTGAGATTCGGAATTGCAGAGAAATGGGGGAGGCAATGCGAAGAAGAAAAACAGTGTTTCCGTAAAAGGGAAATTAATCCCTTCACCCAAACGACGCCGTTCGGTCTCACCCAAACCGCTCGTGGCTGGGCTTCTCCAACGGGCTAGGCTTCTCCAACGGGCTAGGCCTAAGCCCGGTTATTACAACTAATATAATTAAATGCATCATTTTCATTAATATAAAATAATTATGAGAACCGCTTCACACCGGTCGGGCTAGTTTTCCTACAAAAACAACCCTCCATTCATCTCAAGCTACGTAGGATAAAACATTCTAAGAGAAATACACCCACCACAGACAATCACCTCATACGTGCTAGCCTTCTCTTCCTCAGCACCGTCCTCTGCCTTCTCTTCCTTGCTGGTCTCTCTACCCTCAATCCGATGTCGCCACAAGCATCTTAGTCCAACGCGCACACCTACTCAACATCTCAGTCCGACGCATCTCTATCGTCGATCTCCCCCATCTCCGTCAATCATCTCCATCAAAACCCAATCAAACCAAAATCCACCCACAATCAAACCAAAATCAACCCACAATAAAACCATAATCCATTCAAAATCACAGTGAAAACCATCTCAAACCCACAATCTCAGATCATCAAGTATAGAGAATAAGCTCAAAATCACAATGAAACCATCGCAAACCCGCAATCTTGGGTTGAGCTTCGACTTCGGGTCGCATACTCACCTCCTCAAAAATCTCCCTCACCGGGTGGAGGGGGCGCGGGTCAAGGCTTGGGATGGGTGTAGCTGCTGTATTCAATTTGAAGGGCCTCATCACGATAGGCAGAGGGTTCGGTGTAAGAGGTGTACGGGGGGCGATCATAGTCGAAGTCATCAGAAGGCGTGGAGGAGGAGAGAGGGTAGCAGGTCTCATCGGACGGCGGGAGAGGCCAGCCGTAGGTGAGCACGATGTTGTAACCGCCCCCGTACGGTGCAAGGGATGAAGGGTGATGCGAGGGACGAAGGGGTGCGAGGATTTCTGTGTGTTGAAATAAGTTTTCTAATTTTTGCTAGTTTACGATAGATATGATGGAAGACATACGTGTAATTGTATAAGTAGCAGGCTATTTTTGCGTGAAAATCAGCCGGACCGGCTCTAAGGATTTCTCAATAACTATTTTAGCCAATACAGCACAAAATATACGTAAAACATAGCAGTAAAATCTTGATATTATCACTTGCCTAAATCGTCTCACATCAATTTTGCCACGCTGCCGTTAAATTCGGTCTTTGTCAGGTGTACCATCAGAATTTGGCTTCCGTGGCTACCACAGTTTATTTTCTCACTCAATTTGCGCTCTTTCTGGTTAGAGACATGCCGTCCATAACATTTCCTCACCTAGTGATTCCGTTATTCCTTGCCCGACTCATGCTCTTCGTTGTGAGTTTCTAGTGAAAAATAAAACTAAACAAGAAGGAAACAATACTCTCTTTTCAAGTCATTAACTTCATTAATACCCCCTTTACAAAAATAAAAATAAAAAATAGATAATGTTAGCATCTTTGTAACAGTAACGATAAAGGATAATTCTGAAGAATAATGATAGTATATCCTCATTTTGTCATCTCATTTTATCACTTATATATTTAATTTTTTTTAATTTTTTTTTACTTACTGATTAAAGAATTGACTATTAATGTATTGATATTATTTTTCTTTCTTAAAAATATTTGAATATATTAAAAAATATATTAGAGCAACATGCACAAGTGGCATCCCTATCACAAAGTCACAAGATCATCAAGCCTCAACTGCTCTCGACAATGTCAATGGACCTGATCTGCATCCTCAGTCAGCACCAAATGCACCTACTGCTTGTGTAAATGTTGCTGTCAGATTACTAGAAAGTCTCTCTTTTAGTTGAAATGTGATGTACTTTTATATATTTTCAAAGTTAGTTACACAGTTGTACAAATTCATTTATTCTTTAGTTAGTTAGAGCTATTTTCCTTTTTCTATAAAAAAAGGCAGTTGCACCTTGAATATACGATATGAATGAATGAAGTGAGGCAACACTTTTAGAAGATTCTCTCCTCTGCTTCTTCTTCTTCCATTCCTTTTGTTATTCTTACATGGTATTAAGAGCCTCAGGTTGAGAATTTTTTTTTTCCTCCCATGGCTGACGAAAACCCCAAATCCCCCTTTCTCGACTTCAACAATATTCTCAATCCCTACAGATTGGACCATGGGGATAACCCTTCACTTCCCTTGGTCCCTGACCTTCTCACTGCATAAAACTATACTACTTGGTCTAGAGCCATGTCCAGGGCTCTTCGTGCCAAGAACAAGCTTGGGTTTATCAATGGCACCTTGCTTAAACCCAAAGCTATCACTGACCCTCTCCATGATGCTTGGGAACGCTGCAATGACCTAGTAGTTTCCTGGCTCCACAACTCAATCAACCCAACCCTCAAATCCAGCATTGCCTTAGTGGATAATGCACAACAGATATGGAATGAACTATAAGATCGCTTCACCCAACAAAATGGTCATCGAATCTTTCAGCTCAAAAAGGCTTTGGCAGGTTTGCAGCAAGAGAATGACCCTGTTCATGTCTACTTTGGTAAGCTTAAAACCTTATGGGATGAACTTACCATGTATGACCCTTTGCCTGACTGTACATGTGGTACTTGTTGTTTTACTTAACAGATATCAAAGGGATTGTGTTATACAATTCCTCATGGGTCTCAATGACTCATACAATGCTACCCATGACCAAATAATGCTCTTGGATCCCTTGCCTCCCATTAATAAAATTTTCTCCATGATCCAGCAGCAAGAAATGCAGCATCTCATGCTGTCTGGACTCCCTTCTCCTGACTCAATGGCCCTTGCTGTCAAACAACCATATACCTCACACAAACCCTTCTCCAAACCACCTCAACCATTAAGGCATGATAGACCATTTTGCACTCACTGCAAAATTCAAGGCCATGTTCTAGACAACTGCTTCAAAGCCGGAAATGCCCAACCCCCAACTTTCTCACACTGTCATATGACAGGACACATAGCAGATAAATGGTATAAATTACATGGCTACCCACCAGGGCACAAGTTGCATGGAAAGGGTAAGCCACTTGGTTTCTCTTCTGCCAATATGACTTCACTCGAGCAAGAGGATTCCTCAGATGCCAACTTGACTTTTACTAAGGACCAATATCTGCAGCTTCTATCTCTATTGCAATCAAATGAAGTTCCCATTGCTAATCACTCAGTCAACAATGTCCAGGCAAATTGTAATCATCCTCCCACCATGAATGGTACCTTTCCGTGTCTTACTTCTTTCACTCCAACACTTCACTCTTCCATACAATCACCTTGGATCATTGACACTGGTGCTACAGATCACATGGTCTGTAGCACCTCATTTTTTTCAGCCATTATTTCTCAAGTTTCCTGTGTAGTTAGACTTCCTAATGGTCACACAGCACCTGTCACTCATGTTGGAACTATTCAACTCACTAACACATTAATTTTACACAATGTGTTATGTCTTCCTTCTTTCAATTTTAATCTAATCTCAGCAAAACAACTAACCAATTCACTTTCTTGTTGTTTCATTTTCTTTTCACAACTTTGTTTATTCAGGACCTTTTGTCATGGACTACGATTGGCATAGGTGAGATAAAGGATGGCCTCTACCAGTTGCTTGCTGAACCAGTGTCTCCCACAACTCTACTTGATCATTTTTCAAATTCCTTACACAAAAAAATTTATGTTTCTACTATTTCCACAAGTGTAAATCACATTTATGATGTTTGGCATTGTAGAATGGGTCATACACCCATTTCAAAGTTAAATGTAATTAATGACTCTTCAATTAGAAACCACATTTTCATTATTTCTAATACAAACCCTTGTCATGTTTGTCCTCTTGCAAAGCATCATAGGCTTCCATTTCCAACTAGCACTCATAAAAGCAACCATGCTTTTGAACTTATTCACTGTGATATATGGGGACCTAATTCAGTTGAAGCTTATGATGGTTCCAAATATTTTTTAACCATTGTGGATGACTTTTCTAGATGTACTTGGATATATCTCCTTAAAGCCAAATCTAATACCAGATCATGCATTGAAGCTTTCTCTAATTTAGTAGAAACATAGTTTCATACCAAAATCCAAGTCCTTAGAAGTGACAATGGCCTTGAATTTCCAATGAGGGATGTTTTCAATAAAAAAGGTATCATCCACCACAGAACATGTGTGGAAACTCCACAACAAAATGGGGTTGTCGAGAGAAAGCATCAACATCTCTTAAACATAGCTCGAGCCCTTAAGATTCAATCTAACCTTCCCAACCAATATTGGACTGATTGGACTCCTACTGCAGTTTATATTATCAATCGGGTTCCAAGCCCTCTTCTCTCAAATAAAACTCCCTTTGAACTCCTTTTTAATTTACCACCAACATATTCTCACATGAAAATATTAGGATGCTTGTGTTTTGCCTCTACTCTATCTCAAAACAGAACAAAATTTGATCCTCGAGGCAGGCAATGTGTTTTTCTTGGTTACCTTTTTGGGGTAAAAGGCTACAAATTACTTGATCTTACTACCAAAACAGTTTTCCTTTCTAAAGATGTTACCTTTTATGAACATATTTTCCCTTTTCATAATTCATCTCATTCCTCAGCTGACCATCATCAGCTATTCTCCTTCCATTTTACATACCACTCCATTCTCAAATCCATCATCTTCAAACATTCCCACCATGTCATTATCTCCAGCACCTTCCTCTTCATCATCTTTGTCTCCTGAACCAATAGTTTCTACACCCTTCTCTCCCTTACAATCACCTTCACCTTCTGTACCTCATCCTCCTCTTAGGAAGTCAACTAGAACAAGGAAAGCACATGAATATCTTAAGACTTTCATCGCCAATAGGCCACTTCCATCTCACATGCTCAATCTGTGGAAATGACATCCTCTTCATCAGGTATACCATTTCCCATATCAGCTTCTAACTCATATGCTCATTTATCACCCATTTTCTCTTCATTTTCTGCTACCATCTCATCCACCCATGAACCACATTCATATAAACAAGTTACCAAAGACCCTGACTGGTGACCTGGGTGGCCGCGTAAGGCGATGGAGAGGCTGCGCACGGTGAAACCGTGCGTGAGAGGTTGCGTGCAAGCGTGGGGGAGGACGGCTGCAAGGTAGAAGCTGAGTTTGCCGGTGGGAGCTCGTTGGCGTGAGGTGGTGCCAGTGGTGGCGAAGGATCCACGTAATGATCTAACAGTGAATCTCAAACACTGATTTGAAAATGCGTAAATATTAATTTAATTAAAAGCGCTTAGAGGAATTAAGGTAGAATATTATTTTATAAACTAACTTTAGTTTATAAAATAATATTCTTTATCATTAATAAAATGGTGAAGTCTCACTTAACATATTAAAGAGAATAAAACCATTTGATTAATAAAAGCTTTCAACATAATTTAAATCTCATAATATCTTAAATAATTGAAATCATTTTAATATCATTATTAAAATGATTTCTGACAATTATAATATTTTTTGGAGCTCTTCAAGAATATTATAATTGTCGTATTTAAAATCAAACTTAGTTCAATAACACTAAAAATACTCTTTATAAATATTTCTAGTATATTTAAAACATTGGGAGTGCCCTAGAAGTCACACGATATCTTTCGAAACACATTCAGCACACATGACGAGTCTGCAGTCGCTAGATAGAAGGGGCAGACAAATCACAAAATCTCTGCCCTCGGGATTTGCTTACATCATAAAGAAGGAACGTATGTCAGAAAGAGAGAAGTGTACGTAAGAAGGAAGGAGCAGGGTATTACAATCTTCCCACCTTAAATAAATTTCGCCCTCGAAATTTGCTTAAGGTTCTAGGGATTTGCTTAGTACTCTAGGAATTTGCTTAGTGTTCTGAGAGTTTTGCGCAGTATTTATGGAATTTGCTCATCTTTATTAGGCATCTGTTCATACGTGTCCTTGCGTTGTCTTTACATGTCTCCGCGCACATTTAGCATCTCAGTCACGTCTTGTCGTTCCTCCATCGACATGCTTAAAGTCAGTCTGATGTACTTGAGTCCATCCATCATGTAGCGCTCGTACCTTTCATTCTGACGTTCTTGGTGGCGAGGCTTGAAGTCGCCATCTCGTTTTATGTTTCGGTCTTAGCTTAGTTCGTGGTCGTTCATGTGGTGCTTAACTATTTTAGTCTTTCTAATGTTTATAGTTCATTCCTTAATCAGCATGCAGCTATTGCTGCATGTCCTAACGTTCCATCTTTCATTCCTTATCCTCTAACTATGCTTAGTCTCTGATACCTTTTACATTCTATACACTTAGCATGACTACCTCTTTCTAGTTTCCAGTTTGACATGCATGCATTCATTAGGTCATACTTTGAAAATATCATAGCATAAGAATAAAATACTTTCTTGTACTTACTGTAGGACCAGACATGCCTTGGGAAGACGTCAGTCTAGGTTTTTCCTTCACGTACAGTTCTCTTTTCAAAAGTTTTCCTTTCCTAGAAAAATTTTTCTTTCATTGGAAAAAGTTTTCTCTCTTTAGAAAAAAGGATTTTCTCTCTTTTATTTTGAAAAGAACACTATAGAGTCTAGCATAACCTGGGCTTGCTCTGATACCACTATGTAACGCCCGTCCTTGTGGTGGGACTTTTTACAAAATATTTTTATAAAGGACGACGGGAATTACCATGATTTTTAAAACTTTTCACTTGCATACCCAGGGTGCAAGACTCCATGTTTATAAATTAAAATGTACTTTGACAATAAAATAGGCTTATAGCGGAAAACATAAATCTTGAAATAAAAAGGCCTCTGTCCGTCCTGATCATGTAGTTCCTGTGGGGGGAGGGACATGCATAAAAACTAAAATGAGTCGAAAACTCGTAAGCATTACTTCATACAGTTAAAATATAACAATATAGGTTTTCATTCATGCATTCATTATTCATACATACTATTACGTGCATCTGTGCGTTCTTTTGAAAACGTCACTGGACGAGATTTTTCTTTAAAAGGCTTTCCTTTCTTTAAAATGTGTCCTCCGTCAGTGCCTTCATTTCTTAAAGGTTCATGCATTCGTGCGTTCTTACATGCATGCATACATCCATTCGTTCTTTCCACTTTCATAGGCCAATACACACTATTACACCCCGTGTGTTGGAGATAGCGGTCTTCCTTTGGACTCAGACTCCACCCGTGGCCACGGGTTGGGAATCCCTTTTCAGTCAGGGGGCAACACTGGGTGCACTACCAATACTACTTACCCGGCATTGCAATATGCCCATTCATTGGTACATTTTTCATTCATTCATATGGCCTTACTTATCTTCATACATTTCATGCTTTCATATCTTTCTTGCTTTTCATTCATTCGTTCATGTCAGCTCTAGAGAGCTGGAGCTTTCATTCAATTCATTCTTTCATTTAACAGTCCTTTCATGAGAAAACATTTCTTTTTATGATAAAGTATCTTTTGGGGCGTGAGCCCGAAAATTGTCTTTTCCTTTTTCAGTTCATTTCAGTCCTATCATTCATTTAACAGTTCGTTCGTGAAAAACGTCATTTAAGAACATACATGGGCTTAAACGTCAGCTTTCGTGGCATCCATAAGCGTTACCTTGAACGTCGTCTCTCATGGCATCCACAAGCATCACCTCATGGTGCACATGAAAGCGTTGGTTCGTAGGATCCATAAAAGCATCCGCTTTCATGCCTTTCATGCATTTTTATTAGTTCATGGATTTTCTTAGAAAATACATATAATAGATACAACGTATAGTCATCCATTCACGTGCGTACAATTAATACTTTGGGTGAGTAAACAGGGGCTGCCAAGGAGGGGCCGTACATACTTATACCTTTGAACACTTAGCATTTTCTTTTTTAAAGCGTCTTTCGTTTCTTTTCGTAAGCATCTTAAAGGAAAAGTGTTTCTTGTATCTTGGGAAACTCTAGAAGAGTATGAACGTAACACTTACCTGGACTCCATGCCATCTGCATATCATGCAGTCCATTCATGTGCTTGTCAGATGGCAACCTACATGCATACACATACCTTAGCGTCATTTTCTATCTAATGCATACGCAACTTGAACTAAAAATAGAGCTACATATCACTTAGAACACTCTCCTTCTATCTTGTGCACTTATGTGCCCTTTACTATGCTAAACCCTTCAGGGACCACTTACGGTCACCACATCTTCCAACTCAAAGTCTTGTCTCGAGTGCTCATCCACTAAAGTGAACCCATAATTCACCTTAAGATTAAGACACTAAAACATTCGTCTTACTCTTCTTACTAACCACATTTGACGCATGATTCCAACCGATGGAATCACGCACCCCAATCCTAACAATACACCCGTCACTACCTTCATGCAACTTAGCCCACACTGAATCCTCATTCCCATCCATACAAGCCACACGGCTCTAAGCCAACTCTAAGGTTTAAGCACCGTGTAACTATGCTAAGGACAGATTACCCATTATATATGTGAATCTGTCTGGCACATGTGTCTAGCCAGATTATACATGTACCTTACCCCTTTATCACCTAAGATCAACATATATAACATCTTGATCACCTGCTCGTATGGACAAGGGCCATACTCCGATACCAACCTTCTCTAAACCCAGCTAGCATTACTCTTCATGCTACCCGTCCCTTTTGACAGTTCATCCCAACACTTAACACGACAAAACTCCATTCATAACTACGCCTTATGTGACGTCATATAGCTCAAGATTACACCCGAGCTACACCATGACCTTGTCACATCACCTGACATCCCGTTACATCATTTCTACGCCAACTTCTAACTCATCACGAGTACGGTTCCTCACGTACTCCTATCACATCGTGACATTTCATCACGTTCCTGTTACGCCATTCCTACACTCTAACACTTCACCCATCATAAGCATGACTGTCAATAACCATGTCACTTCGTGACGTTGCCCAGTTATGCTTCCGCTGCGTACTCTTACACTTGTTCCGCTACTTCGGCCATCACAAGCACGACTGTCAATAGTATTGTCACTTCGTGACATTCCCCAGTCATGCTTCCGCTGCGCACTCTTACACTTGTTCTACTACTTCACGCATACTCCTAGCCATAAGTCCATCACGGTGACACTTGTCACCTCAGACTACAGGCTACGCCATAACTACTTCGGGACACTATTCCACTGTTCCCGACACTACCCATCACATTCCACGCCCATCAATTACACAACCATCCTTATCTCTGTGACACGCCACACGGAGTGTACTCCGCAATTGCGGAGTACACTCCACGTATACTCCCTTCACATACGCCACATCACCACTATGGCATACTCGTCATATGGTGCATCACTATACCAGATGGAGTACACTCCTTGTGTACTCCATTTACATACGCCACATCACCACTATGGCATATCCGCCATATGGTGCATTATTATACCACATGGAGTACACTCCACGTGTACTCCCTTCACATACCCCACGCTACATCACTATTATGGCATATCCGCCATATGGTGCATTACTTCACCACATGGAGTACACTCCACGTGTACTCCATTCACCTGCTTTACGCCACATCACCATTATGTCATATCTGCCACATGGTGCATCACCCCGCCATACAGAGTACATTCCACATGCACTCCCTTCATATACCATACCCCACACAGAGTACACTCTGCGTGTACTCTTCCCGTTCCACACGTCATATCACCATTATGGCATATCTGCTACATGGTGCATTACTCTACCATACGGAGTACATTCCACATGTAGTCCATTCATACACACTACGCCACATTACTATTATGGCATACTCGCCATATGGTACATCATTTCATCACATGGAGTACACTTCCCGTGTACTCCCTTCACATGCATTATGCCACATCACCACTATGGCGTACACGCCATATGATGCATCAATCCACCACATGGTGTACACTCCACGTGTACTCATCTTGTTCCACAATATGCCAAGAGGGTATATTCTACATATACTCTCCTTGTCTCACACTATGCCACACACACACAGAGTACACTCAGCGTGTACTGTTCCCATTCCACATACACCACGCCACCATTACAACACAATCCACAACACAGCACACTTCCCAATTACGCCCAACATTTCACATTACACTATACGGCACAACACATCTTCATCCAACACAGATATGCCCAAGACTTCACTACACAGAATGTCCAACACTTCATCACACATCACCACATCACAATACCACAACACTACACAAATACCAACAGCGCAGTCCACAACCTAGTCAACTAATCAATATCTAGCATAATTAACGAGGGATAGAGGGTTATACCATCGACGGGATAACCCGTGCGTTGCTCGTTGATCTTCACAACCCATGATGTCAAAAGTGTCGTACGTGGAGGCTACCCCAAGTACATTAACTGTTTAGGCGTTTGGATAGCTAGGTGTGGTCTTGGAATGGCTCGTGGTGGTCTTGTGATGGTGGCAAGGAGCGTAACACGGCGGATCAAGCCGTGTACAGTGGCGGTCAGCCACACGCAGTGGCTATCCATCACGTGCAGTGACTACCCACCACTCAAAGTGGTGGTTTGGACCTAGGGTTGGGCTGAGGGGTTGCGGGTGGGGCTTGTGGTGGCACTGGGGTGGCGCCATGGTGGCCTACGGCAGTAGATCGGGCTTGGGAAGGAGGGAGAGTCCGTGAGAGAGCTTGGGAGAGGGGGAATACTTGGTTGGCATGGAGGAGCTCGGGAGGAGCCATGGTGACCAGGGGAGGTGCTTGGTGTAGCTGGAACCGGCACATGGCGGCACTAAGGCCGTCGGTGGCCTTGAAGCCGTGCGAAACCCATAAATGGGTTTCTTGCATGCATGCGACGGAGGGGGAGAGGGAGCTTCCCACGGCCTGGGGTTCCATGGAGGAGCTTCACTGGTGAGAGAGGAGGCCATTGGTGGCGGTGTGGTGACCTGGGTGGCCGCTTACGGCAGTAGAGAGGCTGCACACGGTGAGACCGTGCGTGAGAGGTTGGGTGCATGCGTGGGGGAGGACGGCTCCAAGGTGGAAGATAAGTTTGCTGGTGGGAGCTCGCCGATGTGAGGTGGTGCCAGTGGTGGCGGAGGTGAGGCCTGCCGACGCACGGCGGCGCCGAGCTATGCAGTATAGTAATCGGGCGAGAGGGAGGCCGCGTATCACGTACGCTGGGGAGAGGGAGGAGAGAGAGAGGACGAGGAAAAGTGAGAGAGAAAGAGAGGGGGTCTGGGTATTTAACCCAGTCCCTTCGTCTGGGGATCCACGTAACGATCTAACGATGGATCTCAAAAACTGATTTGAAAATGCGAAATATTAACTTAATTAAAAGCGCTTAGAAGAATTAAGGTAGAATATTATTTTAAACTAACTTTAGTTTATAAAATAATATTCATCATCATTATTAAAATGATGAAATCTCACTTAACATATTAAAGACAATAAAACCATTTGATTAATAAAAGCTTTCAACATAATTTAAATCTCATAATATCTTAAATAATTGAAATCATTTTAATAATGATATTAAATTGATTTCTGACAATTATAATATTTTTTGGACCTCTTCAAGAATATTATAATTGTTGTATTTAAAATCAAACTTAGTTTAATAACACTAAAAATACTCTTTATAAATATTTTTAGTATATTTAAAACACTGGGCATGCCCTAGAAGTCACATGATATCTTTCGAAACACGCCATCATGGTTCGGCACGCATGACGAGTCTCACAGTCGCTAAATAGAAGGGGCAGACAAATCACAAAATCTCTGCCCTCGGGATTTGCTTACGTCATAAAGAAGGAATGTACGTCAGAAAGAGAGAAGCGTACGTAAGAAGGAAGGAGCAGGGTATTACAACTGGCACTCCCTTAGCTGATCCCACCTCCTATAGGCAGCTTATAGGTCGACTTTTATACCTTACTCTTACTAGACCAGATATAAGCTACCCCATTCAAGTCCTCAGCCAATTTATGGACAAACCCACCACCACCCACCTCACTGCAGCTAATAAAGTCTTGAGATACCTTAAAAATGCTCCTGGTCAATGTTTCCTTCTGTCATCAACTTCATCAGTACACTTACAAGGTTACTATGATTCAAATTGGGCTTCTTGCCCTGATACACGAAAATCAGTAACTGGTTATTGCATCTTCTTGAAAAATTCTCTCATTTCTTGGCATTCAAAAAAACAAAATGTTGTGTCACGATCATCTGCTGAACCAGAATATCGTGCCATGGCATCCCTATCTACTGAATTCACATGGCTCGGACAGCTGCTCTCTGATCTCTGAATTCCTCATCCTCAAGCTGCTGAGATGTTTTGTGATAATAAAGCTGCTCTTCACATAGCAGCCAACCCAGTTTTTCATGAAATGACAAAATACACTGAAGTGAATTGTCACTTAATAAGAGATAAAATCCTAGAAGACAACATCAAAACTGCTCATGTCTCCACTCACTCACAGTTAGCTAACATATTCACCAAATCCCTCCCATCCTATACCCTTTATTCTCATTTATCCAAGATGGGAATAGTGAATATCTATTCTCCATCTTGACAAGATCATCAAGACTCAGCTGCTCTCGACAATGTCAATGGACTTGATCTGCATCCTCAGTCAGCACCAAATGCACCTATTGCTTGTGTAAATGTTGCTGTCAGATTACAAGAAAGTCCCTCTTTTAGTTAAAATGTAATGTACTTTTATGTATTTTCAAAGTTAGTTACACAGCTATACGGATTCCTTTATTCTTTAGTTAGTTAGAGTTATTTTTCTTTTCCCTGTACAAATAGGCTGCTGCACCTTGTATATACGATATGAATTAATGAAGTGAGGCAATACTTTCAGAAGATTCTCTCCTCTTCTTCTTCTTTCATTCCTTTTGTTATTTTTACATGGTATTTTTTTTTTTATTTACTGATTAAAGAATTAACTATTAATGTACTGATATTTTTTTCTTTCTTAAAATTATTTGAATATATTAAAAAATATGAAAAAAAAAATTTGCCTGAAAGGCACGCCCAATAATCACTGCCGCAGCCTAGTATCACTCATTCTGCAATCTTACTATAGGTACAAGCTGCATGGCCCATTGGCCTCTACGCTTGGATCCCGTAGTAATGTTCGCAATCGTTTTTCTTTTTTTTTTGTTTTTTTGTCGTTTCAATAAAAAAATACAAAAAAAAAAAAATTCTTTTTTGATTCATTCTTTCAAATTTTTTTTTTTTTTTTTTAAGGTTTTTTATTTTTTCATTTTAAATGAAGAAAGTATTATTTTAATGCATGATAACCAAAATACTACATGCTTATACTAAATAGATACACTCCATATTTTGCACCAAACGAATACTTTCCCATTTTAAATGAAATTGATAGGATCTTATTTCCATTTTAGAAGAGTGAGTTTAGAGAAAGAAAAAAGAAAAAAGAAAAAACAACAGGTGGATAAGCTGCTAAACTCTTAAGGAGGTGGTTGAGGTCAATGAGGTGGACAGATGCAAGCAACATAACATACAAAAGAAAAAAATTGAAAATAAATGTGTAGGGCCAGGGCCCATTAATTGTAGCTTGTGAATTACGTGACCAACTAATCCAACAATCAATTATCAGCTGCCTACATATTAAAACCTTGTGCTCTCTATTGATATAATACTTAAGTTAGGTAAATGCAGCCAATACTGAAAGCAGAGCACTGTTGCTATCATTGAGTTTGAGTGTAGACATAAAAAAAAAAAAATTACATAGACCAAAATCATGTGTTTCAAACGCAATTAATTGGATAATATTTTTCTGTATCTGTTGTCTTTTTGGACAGGATATTACTCATTCCCCAAGCAACTTTTAATCAATACAATCAACTAGCATTATTATTGCAAAGAAAGTAGCCAAACTATAACACAACAGAGTAACGTTATATGCAGTTATAGAGTGTGTAAGCGTCGTACAATTATTTTAAACAATAGTAGGGTTCACTGTTAAAACATTATTATTTTTTTATATAGGTCTCATATTTATTTATTTTTTTTAAACAATTACACGGCACTTACACACTCACAACTGTAACTATCATTTCTCTAACAAACAAAACATGTCTTCTAGTGACATTTTTATATAGAAAAAGGGTAGAACTTAGGGTTTCTGACCCTGAGTTTTTTTTTTTTTTAGCAAGTTAGTGTGAAGAATATACCTTCTAAATCACTAACCGAATGTAACTTAATTTATCAGAAAATTTAATTAAAATCTTATTAGCAATATGGGTAGCTGTACTTAATTCCACCCAAACCCACAGGCCCACAAAGCACTGAAAGGAGGGCCCATTTGCAGGCTCCACAAATGATTACATAGTCATGATCTCGATGCTAGCCTTTAATCGTAATAACTTGTAAAAGCAAACTTCATTTACACCCCAACAATTGGATCATCCTTTCGGGGCCCACTCGTTAAAAGTTGATGCTTTTAGGGAAAACCAAAGACGAATCTTCTTTTATTTTTTCCCCTGCGTGTGATGAAATACATGGTTGATTAAGAAAGAAGTCAAACTCAGCAAATAATCATGTCATCTTTAGGATATACGAGGAAATAACTAATTTCCTAAGGATTTATTGAGGCATATATGGCTGATAATAGTCCAACATGTGTCACGTGAATATGGGGTCCGGGAGGGAGCAATGAGGGAAACGTTTTTGTACAATAGGGGTTGGAAGCCGCCTAACATGTGCATATTCTTAGGTCACATTGTTTGAATATATGTTTGGAATTCGATTCCAAGAATAATAAGACAGATCATAAACAAGTTCAATTATGCATGATTTCTTCTCTTAACATCCTATGATCGATCACATTGGCAGGGTCCTACAATACAATGGCCGGTACCTTTCTTTTATGGGCATATATTATTTTTCTTTTTTAATGAGCCGATATGTACTCATCTCTTAGCTGCATCAAATTATCCTCAGTTGGGTTGGTTCTAGAAAATGACATATACTATCTCCTTTCTTTTTTGAGAAATTTTATTTGCAGTCTTGAGTGAAGGACTGCATGTGTAGTCTTATTAATGAATATGGATAAAAAAAAATATTATTTGAAAAATGATATTATTATAATTTTAAAATTTTTTTAAACATAATTATATAAACTTGCATGAGCAATTTCCATTTAAAAATTATATGTAGACTAACTCTTCTTTTTTTTTCCTTCTTACAACTTGTCCGATCCGATTATTAGTCACCTTATTCCATGGTTTTTAATTTAAAATAATGCAGCCATCTTTGAATGTAATTAAACTAGTCCTTGCAATTAAAGAGCATTGCATGCCCATAATTGCCGAGGTGTTCTCCCATTCTATATACGTCTTGCCAAACTCGATCCACACTGTACTCAACCTCCACCTTAATGTTTATTTAAATAACTCGGAATATTGCTAAATCGCCATGCTAGCTAAACAAACCACTCTGTCTCTTTTTCCCAAAGTAATATATCATCATATTGTGACCATTTATAAGTGTACTCTCAATCCCACTTAAAACAGATATATATATATATATATATATATATATATATATATATATATATATAGTATCCATTCAATTTAGTGTAAGACATGAAATATTTTAATCATTTCACCTTTCAACACAAGGATTTAGGCTAAAAAAGGGGGAAAAAACAGGCTAAAATGGAGATCAGGATCCTGAAGTGAACGGTGTAGTACTTGGAACTTTACCGCATTGATCGATCATCTTTTTAATTTCTTTTGTTTTTGGTAAATGGTGGGGTTATGACTTAATATTTAATAAGCTGGCGTGGCTATTACGATCTCCTACTCATTAACTCCTCAATAAAAGTAATTGCGGTTGTTGGGATTGATTTATAAATCTATGGTTCGGGGTCAAAAGATATATACATCGACACAACGATTCTGGACAAACATTTCTCAATTTGTTTTTTCCATGTCCACTAAAATCTGAGATTTCTCAATTTTTTGGTAGATAAACTTACAATCAAAAGGTATTAGTTGTAGGTTTCCGTTTCATGTAATTGCCAAGGTTTAATCAAGCACAAGACATAATCAAATGAAGTTGAGAAAAAAAAACAAGACGACGAAAGAAATTAAGAAAACGAATTAACGAAAACAACAGATAATTATTAAGGTTGGGCGATCAGGTCAGTCATTAAACACAGACGTATAGACTCCACGACCACTTTCCAAAGCAGACATTCTGGAGTGAAACTAAAGGGATAAATTAGAGGTGTGTGGGTTTACTCTAAGGTGGTGGTGTAGGCCGGAGTTGCATGCACATGGAGGATGGTTGAGTTGGGCACATCACCCATGTGTTGTCGGCCATTTTATATAAGTAGTGATTAAATTCTCCTTGATCTGACCCTTCCAATTCTTTTTGTGCTATCCCTCGCCAGTCCCAAAACTAGCTAGTTTTAATTTCTCTTTTTATATCCTTCTCTGAATCAAACTTTAGCTGTATAGACTGACAAGTCAACTCAAATTTTTTTTTTTTCGATCCTTTTAAAGAGTAATGATACATATTATTGTGAAATATGTAAATATCATGTAATTATTTTAAAAAGAAATAAAATTTATTATTAAAAAATTAATTTTTTTCATGTCAATCTCGTATTTATTTATTTTTTTTAAAAATAATTATACAATATTTACATACTCAAGATTATAATTATATTTTTTTCATTTTAAAACTATTATATGATCTGTCAAGTTTGATTCCATCCATCTGGCTAATTTGCAATAGAATATAAATGTAGTTACGTACTTCATTAATGATCATCGGCGGCCTAGAGGTGATCACCATAACCATTTTGATCTTAAGTTATAGCCTGAACCGCATGCATGCGCGCGATTGACCTCCCCCAGATTGCACACACATGCATGACTGTCTCCCGCTCGTACAAATATAATGGTCCAATAATATTGATGCAACTCATGTGCAACTTTTTTGTCAAGATTAGAGAAAAGTTTCTTCTGTGCAGCATGTCGGCTGAAAAGATATTGTTTTTCCTCTTCTTTTTTAAGTTAATTTTGTCTTTTACTAATGAACGGAGGGATTAATTAATTAATCCAATGATCTTCTATACAAGCATTATCCACAAACCTCTAAGGTCAGAAATTATTATTATTTCTTTTTTGGCAGTATCCAAAGGCATTATTATTAAAGCTCTTCTTTTATCTACTAATTATCTTTGAGATTAGAACTTAGAATTTTAAGTACTGACAAGATCATCATGTGATCTGCAACATGTATCATAACCGTATGCTGCAAAAGATGTCGTTTTTGCATGAAGATTAGAGTCAAAATATTAGTTAGTTTTAATTTGATAGTATTAGTCGATATAAACCACTTGGACGTGGGGGGGACCTTAATTAAAGTGGATGACAACTCACCCTTAAAGGCATGGGGACCTTGACGAATATGTTATAAAAGTCCAACTTCAACTCGTTCAAGCCATGAGAATCAAACAAGAGAAGTGGGCCATGAGCATTAATTATCGCTATGGTCACTAGCTCACCATCCAGTTTTTTCTATAGTTTTTTTTTTTTTTTTTAACTCTTTCAGAAATAGATCATCAGAGAAACTCTGAATGGTTGTTGATCTATGTCAACCACACAACTCATACGACCCTTCATTTGAATTAATGGACGATGCATTATTTTGATCCTAGCTAGCTAAATGGTTTCTCCCTCACTTTTCTAGCGGTGTATCATGCTTGGAATTTCGTTCACTCTTCTTTTTTTTTCCTTTTTTAACATTGAACTTCACCGATGATGGAGAAAGAAGATCAATTGATTTGTGCTCGTGAATGTTAATAATTACATGATTCGAAAACTGTTGTCACCGTATTTTCTCAAACTAACATTGCCATATAGTTTGGGCATGATATGCCATAAGTTCATCACATACTAACTGCTTTAAGTTTTTCTTTTTCTTTTTTTCGTTTAAAGCATTTGGAGCATGCAATGCACTCCAATTAGTGTGGAAAATCAATATGATCTTTAATTCTTGGCGTGGTCCTCGATCACCCGTGCCAACCCTAACCTCTACTTTCACATGGACTCTTTCACCAAGCCCTTGCCAACCCTAGAGTAAGAATACACGTCACGCCTATTGCCATGAAATGGTCCTTAGAAGTTAGGCTTTTGTTGGTGAAATAAAACCTAAACATCGGCTCACAGGCCAGTGATACTACAAGAAATTTCATCTTTAGAGATGAAATTTTTAGAGACGAAAATTAAATTTCATCTCAAAACATGGAAGCAGTTTTAGCTTCATTCGAACAGACAAATATCTGTTCGAACTAGGCTTTATGGGATAAAATATAGCGTCTAAAAAAAACCATTCGAACATTCACAAATGCGTTCAAACAATATTCTAATTCACATTCGAATGGTTACATAGTTGTTCGAATAATAGTTGTGACGAGAAAGTATAGACAATTGTGTTGGGGGAAAGGTCGAAACTGTTCAAATGAGATATTTAATCATTTGAACTAATTTTTTGGTAGAAAGTTATAAATAGATCTGGCAGAGATGGTTGCTATACTGTTTAAACGTTCCAACACATGTTCAAACAATATTTTAATTTACTTTCAAATGTTAACATAACTGTTCGAATAATAATCGTGGTGGGAACGTATACACAATTGTGCTTAGGGAAAGTTAAAACCCTTTCGAATGCTATATTTAATCATTCGAACAAAGTTTGTGATGGGAAGTTATAAATAAATATGGCGGAGATGGTTGCTATAGCGTTCGAACAGTACTTTTATGTTCGAACGGAGTTATAAACCATTCAAACTGTCACAAGAAGCATTCGAACGGTAACGTAGCGAATCGAAATAAGTTTAATTATAGAAATTTATTGAAAGACATTCAAATATTTAAAAAATAAATATTATTTGAGTCTATTAATTATCATTTTCAAAAGATTAAAAATCTACCTATACAGATTTATTATTATTTATTGTAAATTAAAATATATCATATATGTCTTCCTAGGAATTTTATATAATTAATTTAAAAATTAATTAATGACTTGTTATGAAATTTGCAATTAAACAAATATTATCTTCTAGGAAATGTCATTTTTTATATTATTATGAATTGATAAGTAAAATAAGTAAAATGATTTTCTATAAGAAACAAGCCAGCTATATGTATTTGTATAAAAACAATATAGTAATTAAATCGACAACATTCGATACAAAAGAAAAGGTTAAATAAAAAATAAAACTACGGAGTAAGATTATCTAGATCCTCCTAGATGACAGTGATGCGTCCCTCAATCTCTTCCAGTCAAACTATGATGGGTGCATTGATCATCTCCATGTCCTGGACAAAAGTGTGGTAATAGCTCGTGCAGCTTGTCTATCAACACAGACAACAGTAGAAGCTGGATCACACTCCATGCCACTATCTTGTGCCGCTGGAACATTAACGCGAGACTTCCGCAAGTGGCCCTCACTCTTTCTAAATGTGATCTTGTTAAGGGGTCCAATTTGTGGTTGCCTCTACTCTGTCATTAGCACATCAACCCCCGATTGGATTAGAGGGCTAGAGATCATCAATGCATACGGTAGACTACCTCTACTAGAATACCTTTACTCAAATCGGATGTGGATGAGGAAGTATAGAGGCAGATCAATCAACTCTCCTTGTGCTATCCATAACATAAATTGAGCTCATTCAATGCTGAAATCAGTCTTGTGTTTCCTCGGATTAATATTATGGGAGACAATCAAATTCAGCATTCGAAAAAATGTGATACAATCAACCTGTTTGATCACCTTGCTGCCATCATATGGAGGAGCCAAATCTTCATGCATCAACTGACGAATCTCATCATGAGTTGGACCTTCATCTGCAGGAGCCTCATCCTCGATGGCATCTTCACCATCTATCCATGCACCTGGTTGTTGTGCAAGGTATGCACCAATCTCATAGGGGATCCCAAGAAAGTCAGCTATAATGATTGCTAAGATAGTAATACTCACTCCCCGAATTAATTTTTAGGCTTTTCGCGACTAGCATACTTAGAGAATTGTAGGAAAATGCTGTCGAAATTTCGACTAACATAGAAATTTTGGACTAAGTATATATGTAATGTAGATGATGGTCTCTCGAATGAGATAGGACCAACTACCTTATCAAAATACAATGGATAAGAGCTGGATGCTGCTAGGAGATAGACTTGGTAGAGATTATAAGGAATATGCATAAAGGGGTAAATTTTTTTATAGAATTTGCTCGCGGGAGTGTTGACACTCGAGGTTTTATAAGATGTTTGCGTAAGAAGTGCAAAAATTTTAGTTCTTATAATTTGGTGGTAGTGAAGGAGCATTTATATGTCAATGGAATCGATTCTAAATACTCACCATGAGTTTTACATGGTGAACCATTTCCTAAAGGAATTAGATCTGACATTCAGTCCAATCAAATGGAGGAAGGTAACAACATCGACATAAATGACATAAATGTGGATGTATCTGATGATAGTGATGATAATGGAGAGGATATGGCGGGGATGTTAGGCGATCTTGGTGCTAGAATGTTTGGGGCGAGCAATAGAGACGGAACATCTACTCAATCTTTGAGGGAAATGAAAATTTTTTAAGATTGTGGGAGGATGCACAACGAGAACTGTATGAGGGGTGCACTCATCATAGTAGGTTGTCTTTCATAGTGAGATTACTTCATACTAAGTTTATATGTCGTGTTTCTGCAAATTTCATTAACATGTTGCTCGATTCATTTAAAGAGGCTCTCCCACCAGGTAAAGTATTACCCTATCTTTTTTTATGAAGCAAAGCAATTGAAGTAAGTGATGACTGTGTTCTCTTCTAGGCAATATGTAGAATTTGATGAATGTCTATTGTGTCACGATTGGTTTTAGAAGTCACGACTGTCATGTATTTTGGTAGTGTTTGTTGCCAGTTGGTGTGCATGAAAAGCTTACTCGAGATGTTTGTGCAACTCTAACAGAATTAGGGAGACTTTTTAGGGACATTTGCAGTAGAAGGTTGAAAGTTTATGCAGTAGTAAAGATGGAAGCTGACATTGCAGTGATATTGTGCAAATTTGAGAGTTTGTATCCACCTTCATTCTTTGATATAATGGTTGATTTGGTTGTGCACCTACCTCATGATGCTTTTGTTGCTGGACCGGTCCAATGTAGATGGATGTATCCTTTTGAATAGCTTTTAGAAAAACTTAAGCGATCCATGGGGAATAAGGCTCATCCAGAAAATTCGATTGCAGAGTTATACATTGATAATGAATGTCATACATTTTATTCTATGTATTTCCATGGCGCTGATACCAGATTCATGAGACCGGACCAAAATTATGAAAGTAGAGACATATGGGAGTTAATTCATCATTTTCCATGTTTTCTCAAACTATATGTCTCATAGGCACACAAGGGGCTTTAACCTATGTGGACGAGAGCTTGATATAGTCCAATGGTATGTATTGAATAATTGTGTAGAGATTGACAACTATTTGAGGTTAGTGATCTGTGCGTATAAAAATAAATTAAAAGTCATGGAACATAATATAATTGATACAAATTAATTGTTAACTTGAACATGTGCAGCAAACATATACCATTACTTCACCTAGATGGTGTAATTGACGTAGAAAAGAAGCATGAATTTGAGTTCGTCTCGTGGTTTGAACAAACGGTATTACTAAAATATTTTCTTACTATCTACGAATTTCATACCACTAAAATAGATTTTCTTTTATCTGACACTGATATAGCTGGAATAAAATTTATTGATGTAGGTTATATCGAAATATGATGATAATTCAAAAGAAATCTCAAGTGAACTATATGTTGTGGCACGTGGTCTATCCAGGTTAGCTGTGGATATAGATTTCACACGGCTGACAGGGAACGATATAGAAAAACTCAAAATTGTGGAGTCATAGTTGAAGAAAGCCACGGGGAAGATAACATTGATTTGTACGAAATTGTTGAATATATCATTGGGTTAAAGTACGTGGGAGACATATGGTCTAGTTATTTAAATGTGATTGGTGGGATGTCTCAAATCCTAGGTTGGGAGTACGTAATGATGAATATTTTGTGAGTGTCTATACATCTCACACATGATATAAGGATGATCCTTTCGTTCTCGTTTGCCAAGCAAATTAAATTTTTTATTTAAATGATCCGGAGTACAGAAATCCATGGTGAGAGTAGTACAAAAGTTTACATCAAAAAATGTATATAATTACATTCCAAAGGCAGATGAATAACATGAAGAATTTGATAGTCCAACAAATGAAGAAGTATATCAAGAAAACGAATCAGACATCAATCTATTTGTTGATTTCAGCCAATATAACATGGTTCCACTACTTAGAGAAGATGTTGAACCAGAAGTAATTAAGGGTGGATTGTTAGAAGAACATGATTCAACTGAAGTGTCTAGTGAGGATGAGGACGACTGGTCCAACAAAACTAATAGTGAATGATAGGGCTGATACCCGCATGGTGCGGGGCGGGGGGTGCCCTCCCCCACACTCGGCCCCACACCATGCGGGGTTGGGGATTTTCCCCCCTCCCCCGGGAGGCGGGGGCGGGGGAAAAAATTCAATCTGCCCTGCCCCCCGCCTAGGCACCATATTGTGTTTAAAAAATATATTTTTGGTCTAAAATTATTTTTTTAGACCCAAATTATAATATAATTTAAATAATAAATTAAAATTTATAAATATAAAAGAACCTTAAACTCATTAGAGTTAGATTTTGGATTGATTTGGCCTCCTAGACCAACCTTTATACAGGAGGCCAAGGCAATATAATAGTCATCCTTAAGTCTCACATTACTTAAGAATGACTATTGTATTGCCTTAAGCAATGTAGGGCTTACTACTAAGTCTCACATCGCTTAAGGATGACTATTGTATTGTTTTGGCCTCCAATATAAAGGTTGGCCTGGGAGGCCAAAGCAATCCAATGACTTGAATATAATTTAAGTCTTTAATAAATTGTATATATCTATATACAATATATTTATTTTTATATATATATAAATAAAAAAAATTTTATATGTGGAGCGAGGGACCCACTCTATGCGGGGCGAGGGACCTCTCTAGGCCCTCTCTATGAGGGGCGAGGGACCCCGCCCCCGCATGGGCAGAGCGGGGTAGCCCGCCCACCAATACGGAGGCAGGGCGGAAGCGGGGCAGGGCAGCGGGGGCGGGGGCGGGGCCATCTCCATCCATTACCGACTCCCCAAGTGGTTTGCCTGCCACGAATGATGAGCCAATATCACCAGACCCAGCACAAGGTATATTACATAGAAACTTGATTTTATGTGATGATTTAAGTAATAGTATTTTAAAAATAAAATATTTTTTTATATTATGTGTTTTAATTACTGTATAGCTGTTGTAAGTCATTGCCGAGGTCGAGATGCTACTAGAGGTGTCTGTATAGAAAAAGTAAGGAAAGAGGAAAAAATTAATGTTGATATTTCTGATGATTACACCAGTGGCTCTGGAGATTCGACAGCTTAGCTTACTTTTTATGTTGGTACCCTTACTTGCACATATGCATCGATGGCTACATCTTCCTGGGCTAAAATTTTCCAATATGTGAAAGACCACATAAAAAATTGTTACCTGATAATAAGTTACTTATAAAACAATTAAGTATAACATGTTAATTTGTAATTAGTTTGTATCTGGACTAATCGTTTATAATTTTTTCTAGGATGAGTTTGAACTTAATTTTGGTCAACGAGAGGATCGACAAACGATTGATGAGCTGATGTTCAATGCATTCCGGAGGTATAAAGGTAGATGTCATGCACACTATCAGAAGTTTAGTAGTGCAATAGAGGCACATCAAAATCCATTCTAAGACATGTCACCAAACGAATGGGAGAAACTTTGTGATATGTTTGAAAATCCTGCATATCAAGTAATTTTGCTTGGAACAGATTGGGGGATTTTCCTCGCAGGTTGAAAGGTCTAATTCGTATGGATTATTCTGGGTTACCTTCATTACGTTTTTACTAGATTTTGTTGGTTTTTCTTTCTGCTTTAATTGTCTAAATTTTATGATAGGCTTGTTTAGATTATTTCTTGGTTTTATTGGTTTAGTTTATTGTATAGGCTACTTTTTCAAGTTTGATACATGAGATGATTTTTTCTTTGAATATCTGTAAATCCCATGGGTCTTGATTTGTTACCACGGTATTCATCAACCATAAGTGAGGGCAATTAATAAAATTGGGGTACCGTCCTCTTCTTAAAAAAAAAAAAGCATATCAGGTAATTTCAATGTTATCTTTCTTTATGGTATATGATAGATGCATTGAACAAATATCATAAGAAATTTGTTTCCTTTTTTGTAGCAACGAAATACTGTTAACAAAGCAAATAGAGCAAATTTAACAATACATCATCATGCGGGTTCTTGATCTTTTCATCGACTGTCGAAACAATTGGTAACGTTATCCTAGTCTCCGTTAAATATTAACATATCAAAATCTGTGATTAAAGTTATAAGATAGATTTTCCTTTTGGAAGAACAAGAAAGTCTTACTAACTATAATCTGACCCAATTGTATGCTAAATCACATACAAATCGCAATTGTGTATGGTCCAGTCTCGAAGCAGAAGTAAATTATGTAAGTTTAAGTTTTTTATTTGTATTGTCTAATAATATTTTTGTTGTTTATAGTATCTCTAATGATTTTTTATAGGACAAAATGGTATCACTTATGGAAATTGCTACAGCTCCATCTGATAAATTATCTGTGAATGATGTTCAGATATTTTCTCTGGTTCTTTTATCACGTTCTGGATATTTGATGGGTTTAAGACATTATGTGAAGCCTTCCTCTATATCATTTTCTTCTCAAGTCAGATCGAATAACAAGTTAACAATTCTCGGGAATTAGAAGAAGCAAGACTCGAAATCAAACATTTGAGGTCCAAGCAAAGAGAGCTGCAGACTCAATTAGATTAGGCAGCAGATATAGAGCCAAGATTAGAACAAAACATGTAGAAGAAGCTGGAGATTCAATCCTAACAAATGTTCAAACAATGACAATTAATGATATCCCAAAACTCTATGTCACCACCATCCTAGAACTTATTTTCTTTAGTTGTCTTTTTATTATTTTAACTTGATGCAACATTTGAACAATTGTGATGTTTTAATTACAATATTTAATATTAGTTTCATATTTTGAATTTACAACTTACTATATCATGAGTACTGTTCGAACGTAAAATACCCAGTTTGAATAGTAATTTACAATTTATTACCTTTCGAGCACATTTTAGCTTCCATTCGAATGACCAGTAAACCAATCGAATGAACTAAGAACCGCCAATCCTGTTTGAATCGATTAATTGTATGTGCGAACAGACTGCATGTTTGAACATTCAAACAAACAATAATTTGTTCGAATACATTTGTCATCATTCAAACAAAAATATCGAACCTGCCCTTTGAATAGATGTTTTAAAGTCGAACGTTTGTCATTCGTGTTTAATTAGATTCTCGTTATTCGAACATAAATATATCTGTTCGAACACAAATAAAATGTTTGAACACTCACTCCATTCGAACAGGTTCCATAAATTTGTGTCATTTGAATCGAATTTCAAAAGAGTTCAAATATATACCCAACTGTCTGATTAGTACATGTTCCATTCGAACGGTTTTTCGGGATGAAAATGTGTCATCCCCAAAAAATATTCTCGTTTGAATGCTTTTGACCAGTTCGGCTAGATTTCCTCTCCAAAAACTTTTTGAGATGAACCTTTTGGGATGAAATAGAGATGCAAATTTTTCATCTCTAAATATCTTTTGGGACGAAAATGACATTTTTTTAGACAGAATTTTTCATCTAAAAAATGCATTCTCTTGTAGTGTGAGGTTGATATAACGATGTTTTCAATATCATTACTTCAAATAAGAAATTAAAAAAGTATTTAATTATTCAATTCAAAACCTAGTGTTATGGGGGCATTTTGCTTCCAAAGGGTCTTATCCCGAAAGAGGGTAAATTATCCTAGCTATATATGTTCTTGATTAACTACTACGAAATGAGAAATGAAACACATTATTGCTAATCCCTTATGTTTCTCCTTCAATTTCAAATCACGGGGTGCACAAAAGTTGGGTGCGGTATAGTAGTAAGAGAATATGGATCACAATTTTCACGTCTCTTAATCTTTCTTAGTAACTCAAGGTTGAAGGATTTGCTCAAATATATAATTGAATTAATTATTTAGTATTCTCGAATTATAGCCGTGTTATACTCACAACATATTACAAGGCATGATATCATTAAGACATCTTGTGATAAGTTAACTACATAATTTTTATAAATTTTACGACTATCTAACAACTACTCATACATTTGATAATTCATTCCTCCATGTTAGGGGAGGAAGGCACCCAAATACGCCTTTAATGGCCCTTTTTTCTTCATTTTTGTACATGATGATCAAGTCCATCTAGGGTTGTTCAAACCGACCCGAATCACATTGTTCCGACCCAACTCGATTGAATTACTCGATTAACCGAACTGGCTATATTAACCGATTACCCGAATCGAAAATTTTGAAAAATTAACCAATCGAGTGAGGGGGCCGCCCCGACTGAGTTCTGAACTTCTGAGAGGAGTGTCTGAGAGATTGAGTGAGAAAGAAAGTTGTAGTGCCCGAGTTTGAAGAAAGTATCGATAAAAGAAAGTAAAAACGGCGTCGTTTTGTCAATATATACGGTTATCGGGCATTAACCAATTAGCTGACTGATTTCAAAAGCAAAACAGAAGAATTCCGTTTCACACTCGTTTCGTTTTAGGTTCGGTATTTCGGTTCGGGTACTTCGGATTTTCGGGTCGGTTAAACGTTTTAAATTTACACCCCTAAGTCCATCTATCTCCAAATTCTCTCTATACAACTTATGAAAATTGTAGAGAATATTAAAAAAATTTGGTTATGAATATAGAATATCTCTTCATGTTTGGTTATAAAAAATTTTGAGGATTTTGGAGATTTTTTTAGATGTATTGTTTATTGGGTTTTGGGAATTAATGCTTCAAACTAATTGTGGAGTTTGGTCGCTTCCAATCCAATTATTGTAAATTTATTGAGCAATTAGTGCATAGACTATAAGCCATATATATATATATATATATATATATAAAATATATATTACTTCTAATTAATCACGGAATTTAGTCCCTTCCAATATATTGTTACAAACTTATGGAGAAAATATGGCTTCTTCAATGTATTTTGAAAAAACAAATTAAATCAACTTTCATCCTTTGTCATGTCATCACCACGCTAAGTCAACCTAAATATTTAAAGTTGAAGGCAAGAGACATGATCAAGAGAAAGCTATATGTTGAGAAAAAGGAGGTATATATATTTACACATGATGAGAACCGATCCATCAAAGAGTATTAAAACACCAACTAATTGCCACAAGATGTCTTAGAGATAATACCATTTCATTCCCCTTATTTGTAAATGTCATTTCCTTAAAATAAAACTTGCATAGCATTAACAAATCAATTAAATCAGATCATTTCTAACAACACAAGGATCCTTTGATCTAATTATTCTCACGATTTACGAATAGTAATTGAGTTGATATAACCTACTTATAAACAAATTAAGGAGGAGTTGAACATGGTGGCATGCAATATTTCATGAAGTGCCCTCCGGCGATCAATTCAATGCAGCATGCCAATCGTGGGTACGTAGGTACGTATGAGATCTAGTGAGTGAATGTGCATGTACTTCAGTCATGTCAGTTAATTTTGTATTAGAGGATTTTAGGATGTTAGAAACCATCTCCTTTATCGTTAATAAAAAAATATTGGAATTATTTTGTATGCTCCTTTGCATTATATATGGAGAGCAATGCTCCTAGTATTCCCATATTTTGCCTCAATTGGACTCTGGTTGAGTCCATTCTTGCTGGCTGAGTATGGATTTGATCAATGTAATAAGATGGGCTTATTACTAGTGGTTATACTAATAAAGATATAATCTATGTATTAAAGAGGATTTTGGATTCTGTTGAATACCAAAGGAGAAAAAAGAAAAAAAAAATCAATAGGGTTGATATTGTGAGATCATCAATGGTGTCTTATAATGGAGACAGAGCTCGGACAGGTCAGACATTATTCCCAGAAACTTAAAAAATGCAAATAACATAATTATTCATGCAACAAACCTGTAGGGAAAAGATGACATTTTCTCACTTTTATCTCCTTCTGCATTGAATTTTTTTTTATTTAAATTGTCCAAAGGTTTTATCGCAAAAATCTTCACTTTTGACGGAGAAATACCTTGATTACATTATTTCGCTAAGCCCAAATAACCTTATTACCAAAACACGACCAAAAATATAATAAACTACCAACCCCCAAGATACTAATATTAACAAATACGCAAATAAAGTAAAGTCAGTTTATCTATACGGATCAAACCCCTAAAATAAGTTGGAGCCTGATTCTAAGATATCCACACGCATGAAACCCCATTTGCCCCCAAAATCAGTAGGGTTTATCTATACGGATCAAACCCCTAATATGCTTCACAATAACATCCCCACTACGAATAGCCTACCAGAAAAATAACTTTAAAACAAAATCAGCTTGGTGGGGGATGTGTCTCCCATCATTGCCCTTATTTTAGAATCAAAAATCTCATCATGATTCCAAAAATTTTCCAAGGCATGGATTGGATCCAACCCCACACGCAACAGGTAAAAGAATGCATCTAAAGATTTCACAACTCCTGTCAGAAAATAACTGAAAAGTGAAACAAATGGCAAATAGATCTCTGCCTCTATGTCTCTCTCCCTCTCTCTGTATGCCCCTCTGCATTATTATGCATTATAAAATGACATGCATCAGACAACTTTTTCCTCACTCCTCGTCCTTTTGCCTGAACACTAGTCTCGATTGAAACCCAAGGAAATGGGTTTACAACTATTCTTTCGAGCCTTCATATTTCTCTTCCTGTTTTTGTTTTCCCACAAAACGGAAGCTGAGGAGGACCTCATTTCCTTCCATAATGCTACCCATTTCAGTGCCAGAAAACTTGCAGGCAACTGCAACGTTTTCCGTGGTAAATGGGTCTACGATTCTTCGTACCCTCTCTACTCTTCCGCTTCCTGTCCCTTCGTAGATCCAGAATTCAACTGCCAGAAATACGGCCGCCCTGATAACTCCTACCTCAAATACAGATGGCAACCTTTCTCCTGTGCCTTGCCCAGGTACCATTTCTACCATTCTCCTCATTTATATACACTTGTACATACAAAAGAATACATGTTTAAGCTGAGATCGTGTTTAATTGAGTTGACCACATTGCGTATTTTAGGAAAAATGCATGTGAATTTTTATGTAATGGGTGATTCATGAGTATGGAAGTGGCACAGGTTTAATGGGCTAAATTTCTTGGAGAAATGGAGGGGGAAGAAGATTATGTTCGTGGGAGACTCGCTGAGTTTGAATCAGTTTGAATCGTTTAGTTGTATGATTCACGCATGGGTGCCAAGCTCTAAGACATCATACATCAAGAGAGAGGGGCTGGCTTCAGTGACATTCGAGGTGAAGTTTCTGATTTCTTTGTTTTTTGCTTATCTTGGGTATCATACCCTTTTTTTCCCATGTTCGAATTAGAAGTAATCATTGTGCATGCACGTCTGTTTCCCTTTCTCTCTACCTTTTGAGAAAGGTAAAGTTCTTTCGGAATTTTAATCTTTCATCTTTGTCCTTCCATTTTTTCCTACTTATGATTTTTTTTTAAAAAAAAAAAATACAAAACTGAACTGTGACGTTACAGCTCTCTGTATTTCTTTAGTTTTTTTCTTTAGATTAAAACGTGCAAAATTAAAGCCTTCATGTCTGTATAGATTCACCATATGGATCATCTTGTTTTGTTTTTGAAAGGAAGATCATCTTGTTTTGAGAGTGAAGGAAAGAAGCTCATATATCTTATCAATGGGGGAGTGAGTGTGGAGTGTAAGCATTAAAAGAGGAGCGTGATTGTTGATGGGAGTCCTCTCGAGTTCTAACTTTTCACCATGTGGGTGGGACAGTGTCCGCTCGATATTCGTATCAAAGTAATGAATGACTGGTTGTTAAAACCAGACAAGCTACTTTTTTTGTTTTAAATTTTTAGTCAAAATCCAGCAAATAACTTTATGGCAAACCTCTTACACAAATTTAGGAAATAGCTACTCTTTTCGCTGGATTCTATCGCTATGGCTGCTGTTAGGATTTTTTTATTTATTTTTATTTAGTGATTAAAAAAATATATTTTAATGATATTGTGATTTTTTTATTTTTTTTAAAAAATATTAAAAAATATTAAAAAAATATATGTAAAAAAGTTAAAAACAAAAAAAAAATATTAATATAATAAACGGTAGCTCCAGCTGACAGTGGTGGCGGTAGAGCCACCCACAAATTTATTTCCACCGGCAAAGTTTTGAAAAAATGTAATAATTTCACTCAATTTATATGATGACATATTTATAGCACAGAATTCTCGATTTTTTTTTCAATTAATAAACCAAGTTCCTTTTCTGTTCTCTTCCAGAAATTTTGGGATAAACATAGCTCAATCAGAAATAGTCGTTATCATTTTCTATGATGACCCAATTGATCATGAATGTTGGGATCTTGTAAATGTATTGAGGGATGTATAATATATATAGGAGAACCCTCCCCATCCAACTTTTGATTTCACAACTTTAATTTATAGCAGTGGGATCAAAAGTTGGCATAACAATATTTATATGCTGCTCTAGACATGTAAATGTTAGAGAGGGACCAAAGTCTTGCCATTAACTCAACCTTGTTCACGACTTTAAATGTCGTCATCTGTAATATATTTTAGTAATAGAAAATTATTACAAAATTAAATGAAGATCATGAAAAAAAATAAAGTATACCAGATATCAGATATGATTTTGTTAACAATATGAAATAATAAGAACAAAACATAGTGATATTAGTTACCACAAAGAATGGAAATGTATTTATTGGTCTCCTTCTATATTACAATCATCATAAAAATCTAAACTATCTTCATAAAAGGTTACTAGTTTTTTAGTTTTGCTACATACAGTTATTTTTACATACTCTTTGCACACTCTGTTGATGTGATTGGTTGCGTCAATTTTTTTTAATACACAGCTAATCACATTAATAGAGTGTGTAAAAAATACATAAAATTGACTGCACATAAAATTTTTACGAGCTATTTTTTCTAATCATTTCAGACCTTGATGAGCAACATAGAGGACAGCTGCAAGAGCCTATAAATAATCAATCATTTTTTTCAATTCCCTATTTATTTTTCTTCTTTTTTTTCAGAAATTTGTTTTTTTTTTTTAGCGGGGTGTGGGGGATGTTGGGGGTTGATTTGCAGTGTATGCGGACCACTTTAGTTTAGTAGCAATAATTATTTTCTCAATGGTCCCATTTTTTCCTATAGTATCCAACCTTATATTATATAGATGATACTTGACGATCTTTTTCTTTTAATGCGATTTCAGATTATATTATTAATATTCTTCATCCCGAAAATTAGACATTATATATATAATTTATTTTGTGGATCAGATTATATTATATTATATTATGCTACCATTTTATCGATGATGAAATAATGAAACTCGTGCACTCTGAGGACAGGACTATGGGGTTAAGATATTGCTATACCGCACGCCATTCCTAGTGGATCTTGTGGAGGAGAACGGGCGGCGAGTTTTGAAGCTTGACTCGATAAAGAATGGTAACGCATGGAGGGGTATGGACATGCTGATCTTTAACACGTGGCATTGGTGGACCCACACAGGGAAAACCCAACCGTACGATCCATCTGATCTCTCCCTATACCATTAACATTTAAATAGTGTTTAATTTGAGTAATTAATCTATTGTTTACAGGTGGGATTACATGCAAGAGGGGAATACATTGTACAAAGATATGAACCGTATAATTGCTTATTACAAAGGGATGACAACCTGGGGTAGATGGGTCAACCTAAACGTTGATGCTTCCAAAACAAAGGTCTTCTTCCTCGGGATTTCTCCCACCCATTACGAGTATGCAAACCCACCCCTCAAACGTCTCACATGTTTATTTTTTGGTTTTATTTTTAGTTTGTATTACAGATCTTTCTATTGTTATTCCTTTTTAGGGATGTCTATATTTTTTATTACACTAGAAATTTTTCATTACACTAGAATAGTAATGAAGTATTCTGAGGTATTTTAAGTACAGACATGATATAGTCCTAACATGACTTGATATGATCCAACTGGGGAATCCGACAAGAATTTCATGGAAAGTTAGCAAATTACAGTTGAAGGTTATGTCCAATTGTAAATGGGTTGGATTAGGATTAATTATATTCAGTTTGAGGTATAATGAGAAAGTTGTGAAACTAAATTTCCTTCATCTATGGGTTATTGTTCACGTAACAGGGGCAGAGACTGGGATGAACCAGCAAAATCATGCTCGGGTGAGACACAACCATTTTTTGGTCAAAAATACCCAGCAGGCACGCCCATGGCTTGGGTGGTTGTGAACAAAGTGTTGAGCAGAATACAGAGGCCAATCTCTTTCTTGGACGTCACGACGCTCTCACAATATCGGAAAGATGCACACCCATCGGCATATAGTGGCGATCATAGTGGCACTGATTGCAGCCATTGGTGTCTGCCGGGGCTGCCAGATACTTGGAATGAACTCCTATATGCAGAACTGTTTGGTTGAATACAGGGCGCATAAGGGTGCGTAATGTACTTGGTCTATTTATAAAGACAAATCCATTGTTTTCAATTCTAGGGATAGTTTGCATTTTTCTTGTGTAAAAGGGCAATAAGGGGGTTGGTTGATGCTTAAGTTGTAAATTTTTATATATATATTATTTTTGGCAAGGAAGTTGCTTGAATTGCAAGCAATGTATACCCTTTGCAAATTGAAAAGCTTAATCTAGTTTTAACATCGATCATTGGATACCACCAGTTACCAATGAACAATTCACGTACAGTTTTACTTCCACGAGCTTTGCAGACTTTTTGTCCCATTTATTTGACATTTCCCAATAGCTCAACAGCTTCTGCATGGCCATTAATGCATATGCCTTTTGATTTTTTAAACCCAATTACCGGGCGATTCTCCTAAGACAAAAGTTTATGTACGCCGAAATTAGTGCTGGGCAGCGTATTTAAAAATCTATTCTATGTGTGTGTGGACGCCAGGCTCCGGCAACGGAAGCAGCCAAGGTTAAATAAATATTAAATAATAGAGAGAGCATGTGGTAAGAGTGCTTCCACGTTAACTCTAATAAGTGGTACGTACAATGTTAACTCCTATCCCACTATTTTTTCTTGTTATATATATTTTTCCTTTTTAATTTATTATTAGATTTAAAAATTTATGTATAATCAATTTTATATACTTTTATGTACATTTTAATAATGTGATTAATTGTATATTTTTTTAATATAAAATAATTATTTTTATTAATAATATTAATAAAATACGTAATAAATATGTAAAAGTGATTATATATTTTTTTTTTCATTTTTTTTGTAGTGTAAAACGTGTCCGGACACTTCTACTATTGATTTTTGGAGAAAAAAAGTCGGTGACCAATTCGGAAAAAAAAAAACCAAATTAATATGTTAAAGAGTGAAACTTTGGGATTAATTGATTAATTTTCCCACGAAAGGAAAATTGTGTCCGATTATTTCTATAAGAGTAATGTTACATACAGTCATGAAATGTGTAAATATTATGCAATCGTTTTGAAAAATAATAAGATTTATTATTAAAAAATTAATTTATTTTTATATAAATTTTATATTTATTTATTTATTTTAAAATGACTGAATAACAGTTACACACTCACGACTGTAAATATCATTTCTTTTTCTATAATCCAAAGTAACGCAAGAGAGAAAAATAAAGTAGGTGGGAGAGGGGCAGTAATGATGGGGGGGAGGAAAAGCAATAATTTGTTTAAGAGTCTACCTATAAAGTCGAATGATGGATTAGTAAAACACCTAATAGATGACAAATGAAGACTTCTCCTAAACATGATTATAAACACAAATTAAATATTAAAATAATAATTAAAAGATAGTTTCTTAATTCAAATAAATAACTTGATAAATCTCCTAATCACGTCGATTAGGGATGGTGAACCCCAAGTCTGACTTGGAAAATATTGTGGTTATGATGTAGGGAGTATTGATATTAGACTTATCAAATGAGTATCAACTTTAAAATTTAATAAACTTATATTTAAAATCAATGCAATGAATTCAATTTACATTAAAATTTTCAACTTTGAGCTACAGTATATTTAAGTTCATATCCAAATTTGATGACTAATTGTACACGCTCTATAACTATTATTTTATTTACTTAAATTATTATTTCTCAATTTTGAGCCACAATATATTTAAGTTGAGAAACAAGAATTTAAGTATCAAATTAAATTATTAATTAACATATAGTTAGTGTAATAATAAAATATGAAAAAAATAAATTGAGAATATTATTATTTTGACTAATACAATAGTTAATCTAACGTGGGGTTATAACTAGGGAGGTTTTGGGTTTATAGAAAATATGTACTTTTTATCAAATTTTATAGATAAATTTAATGAAACCAATGTCAGTTAAGCCCGATCAGTGGGGGATTGAGATTTAATATATTTTTTGTCCATATAACATATTTTATAATTCAAAGAAAAAAATATAAAAATAATGTGGACTCCACTGGATTTGATTTGATAGTGCACACTAACATCCCCCATCAAACTCTTGGTGGCGAAGTCAACTGGAGTCTAGAAACAAGATCACCAAGTTGACCAAGTAGATGTGAATTCGTAAAAATGTTCTCAAGATTGTCTTCAGAGGGGACTGAGTGTAACTATGGGACATCGTGCTGAAGATGATGGCAGATGAAGTGATAATCAATCCCAATATGTTTGGTACGCTTGTGGAACACATCATTGTGTGCAATCTGCATGACACTACAATTAAATAGGAGAATTGGTTGCTTGAAGAACACCCATTTCTGTCAGAAGCTAGGGTAACCATAAAATTTCAGATGTCATATCAGCGAGGGAAGGATACTCAACCTCAGTGTTAGAACGGGCAACAAATGGTTATTTTTACTACGCTATGAAATCAAAGAAGTACCAAGTAAGAAAGAGTAACCATAGGGGTGTAAATTCAAACCGGAAAACCAGACCAGACCGGACCGATTTTATCGGTTTTGAACCGGTCCGGTCCGGAACCGGTTTTTACGTTTAAAAACCGGCTGGTTTTGGTCCGGTTCCGGTTCCGGGATTTTTTGGACCGGACCGGACCGGTTGATTAAAAAAATAAAAAATAATATTTTTATATATAATTTTTATACAAAATATTTTATATATATTAAATATTAATATATATAAGTTTTATATATAATGTATAATTATAAATTTTTATGTGAAATTTTATATATAACATATATATTCATATATGAAATAATTTCTTATTATAATTTATAAATTATTACATAAAATGTTAATACTAAATCACTAAAAGTTTATAACTAATACTAATATATAACTTATAACTATACCAATAGTCTAATATTAATACTATTATATAGTCTAATATATTAATAAAAATATAAAACAGTTTTTTTAAATCAATTTTTTTTTTATAAACAAATTTTTAATGACAAATTGTGAAATTTACATTTTAAAAAAATTGAAAAATCGGACCAGACCGGACCGGAAACCGATAAAACCGGAAGTACCGGTTTAGGAGGGTAACCGGTGCGTAATCGGTTTTGAAAAATACAAAACCGGTACATACCAGTTCGGTCCTAGATTTTATCAAAAACTGGACCGGACCGGACCCGTTACACCCCTAAGGAACCAATGGTGGAGCGACGATCAGTGGGATCACTAGCATAATTTGCATTAAAATAGGTATGTAGCTCAAGAAATGAGTGTGAGGAGAAGTGCAGACCATGAAATAAAGTGCCCTTAATATAGCATAAAATTCGAAGAACAGCAACAAAATGGGTAGATTGATGTGCGCTCATGAATTGATTGACCAGATGAACAACGTAAGATATGTCATGCTTGGTAATAGTGAGATAAATGAGACTGCCAACTAACTGTCTATAAAGTGTTTCATTCGAAAGTGGGGAACCGTCAATGGCTAGGAGTTTGGTATTATACTCAAGTGGAGTAATGACTATCTTGTTATCTATCAAACCAGCTTTGTAGAGTAATATGAAGTATATTTGACTTGAGTGAGATAATAATCGTCTTGACTCGAAGCAACTTCAAGGCCGAGAAAGTAGTTAAGGTGTCCCAAACCCTTCATCTCAAACTTCTGACTAATAAAATTTTGAAGATCTTGAATACCCGCAGTATCATAGCCAGTAATAATTACATCATCCACATCCACATCCACATAGAGAAGAAGAATGATTAGTACTTGCACCAGTAGTATGAAGAGAGAGGGCATAATCATATGGGCTATAAAGAAAGCCTTGTTGAGAAACCACTGACCAAAATTTGTCGAACCAAGCCCGAGGAGCCTGTTTGAGCACATAAAGAGCTCAACGAAGATGACAAACTTTATGTGGAGGCTGCATGTAAACTTCTTCAATAAGATCACCATTGAGGAATGCATTTTTAACATCTATTTGAAAGAGTTTCCAATGCCAGACAACAACAACTGCAAGTATAGATCTGATAGAGATAAGTCTTGCAACAGGAGCAAAAGTCTCCTTATAGTAAATACCATACTTCTGGGTAAAACTCTTTACAACAAGGTGAGCCTTGTAGCGTTCAGCTAATCCACATGCTCAAGTCTGATTTTATAAATCCATTTGCATCCCACTACTGCTTTACCAGAAGGCAAGTCCACCAAATCCCAAGTATGTGTTTTGACAAGAGCATCCAATTCATCAGATATAGCTTACTACCAAAGAGTGACAATACGAACCTCACGATAATTGTGAGGTTTGAAGAGGGTAGCAAGAATAGGGAAACAATTATAATCATGAGGATGAGTAGGAGGAACACTTACCCAACTAGAACTACAAGGTTCAAGGAGCGGAGAAAGGTTAGGAATGGATCGTGTTGCAAGCAGACCATCAAACGCATCAACTAGATTGAGAGGAGCTGTGGCAGAACTATTTGAGGAGCTTGGAATCTCTACTGAAGAGTGCAAAAATAGAGCAATAGAGTGATCAATAAATATGAGTGAGTGGGTGGATGGAGGAGGAAGGAGAGAACGTGGAAAGACTGGTAAAAGGTTTGTGTTCCCAAAACTCCACATGACGAGAGACTCAAAGACGTTTGGTGACAAGGTCATAGTAGCAATAACCTTTTTGAGTTAAGTCATAACCAAAAAAATAACATAATCGAGAGTGAGGTTCAAGTTTGGTTTGTTCATGAGAAGGAAGAGTAACAAAACATACACAACCAAAAATCTGAAGTAAGGAGAAGTTAGGAACCATACTACAGAGAAGCTCATAAGGAGATTTATTGTGAAGTATGGGTGAGGGTACCTGATTGATGGTGTACACAACGGTAAGGGCAACTTCACCCAAAATCTTTCAGGTACAGAAGTAAAAAGTAAAAGTGTTCTTACAGTATCCAGGATATGACGATGTTTTCATTTTGCATGACCATTTTGTTGAGAGCTATAGTGATATGAAAGATGTGAAATTGTACCTTGTTAATTCAGAAAAGCAAGGAGAGATTTGTCGTTGTATTCCATTGCATTATTTGAACGAAAGACTTTAATGGTATGAGAAAATTGAGTTTGTACCATTTTGTGAAAAGTTTTATAAACACGAACAAGTTCAGATCAATGTTGTAACAAGTATAGCCATGTACAACGAGAATAATAATCAATAAGGATAACAAAATAATGAGATTCCCCCTCAGTAGGAGTGAGTGCAAGACCTCAAATATCAAAATGGATCAAATCAAAAGGTGCAGGCAAAAAGCATTCACTCATATTAAAAGCTAAATGAGTTTGTTTTCCAAGTTGACAGAAGATACAATCAAATGACTCAAATCCAATCAAATGACTCAAATGACTCAAATCCAATCAAATGACTCAAATCCTATAGAACAAAGATGACCTTGGGAGGTTAAAAGGCGAACATGAGGTATAGAAGCATGACCCAGCTGGGAATGTCATAACTGGGAAGAGACAGTAGAGACAACAATGGAGTGAGACGGATGGGATGAAAGCTACAAAAAAGAGAGCTCGAATAGACGTCTAATCTTACAGCCTGTTTCAATGGGTTGACCCATCTATGGATCCTGCACATCAACACCAGCATTAAAAAACGTAAGCTTAAGACCTAATTCACAAAGTTGACCAACTGAAAGGAGATTTAAGGACAGTCAGGGAACAAGGTAGGTGTTGTCAATAGATAAGTGAGGGGAAGAAATTGAGCCAATGTGACTAACAGGAGAACCAACAACAATATAAATGATAGTTTTACATACGTATAAATGGCAAAGGGTTTACTGAAATTTTTCCTCAAGACTGCGAGTCTGCGAAAGCGCCTCTAAAACTCTATGTTAGAATACTGAGTTGGCTATACGTGAATCTGGAAATAAGTGTATAATGGAGTGTATAATGAAATGATGAACACAAGAAGAAGATGCAATCTACTGGAATTCATACGCAAGGGTGTGTTCAAGGCCATCCTATTCCTCCAAGTAAAGGCAATAACATATTCATGAAATTGTTTAGAGACATCCGAGTCCCGCTTCTGGCGTGAGATGTAACAAAATTTACAAGAGAAATTACTAAAATAACCCACTAACAAAGCTTCTAGAAAACAAAGTAAAATTACACCGTTTATAAGCTATACGGTGTGTTTCTTCTTACAAGGCTTTATTTCATACAGTTTCGTTTTGAGTTAACTTCTTCATTCATTCTTTCAGTTCCCATTCGCACTTGTCTTCTTCCTCACGACAGCAAGCCTCTTTCTCCCCGGCATTCTTCATCTCCAAAATGATCAAAACAATCCCCCTTAAAGAAGCTTGGCCTCAAGGTTAAGAGCAAAAGTCATCCAAAGTGAAACACTACCTTTTAATATCAAGTACAAGCATAATCTGGAGCATGAATCATGAATCCAGGGAAATGATCTGGTGTGGCAATATAGTGGTTCACAAGGAGTTTGCATCAGACAATGATGAAAAGTATGCAATAGTTCCAACACGAACCAAGACGTTGATGCCCATAAAATGAGAAAGTCAAGTCAAAGGCTAATTAGCTCACTAACACTTGCAATAATAGGTATGTACCGACGTGCATATGTTGGATCAAAGGAACCTTTACCTTCCTTGGTCGTAAGGTATGTAACCAATGAGATAAGGGCAAAAAATCTAGATGCATAAAATACACCAACCGGTTCCACGAACAGAGGAATGTTTAAAGAACTCAAAAGCCACCATTGTTTCTACAAGATCTCCACCAACAAGATTAAGTCTACAAGATCCTACTTCCTCCCCCCTACTTTGAAAGACCGAGCTAGGCGAGAACATCCTTAAGCTCTTTGATTCGGAAACTTGCCAACTTTCTCTGGCACTCCGACACTAATCCATTTCTTTTTGCATGTACGCCCCCAAAACAATAAAATAAACTCCAAGGAGTATCATATAGCTTGCCCGAAAATGCAATTCCAAATAAAATAACTCCCTGCATGGTCTCAATATTTCCACTGTCAAAAGTGTTGTGATATGCAAGGAGCCTTTTATCTGCCCAATCCAAAATCGAAGATTTCATCATAACAGGGTCCACACTATTTGAGCTACATTCAATCCCCTTAACAAGCAACAAGCAAATACTAGGTACATCAATGGCTGAATAGACACCTTGCCTAGTGTCAGGCACCTAATATTCTGCCACATTTCCATCAGAGACTACGACTTGCTCTTCCTCTACAGTTGTAGGAGCCATTTTTGCCCTTGACTTCTTTTTCGAGATAATTCTCTACTTCTATGAGTTCACTAACTTGTAACTCTAAACAAGTTGGTTCATCAGATTTTTGGTTTTTTTAATTCTACCTGGCTTCCATTTCCAATTTGCCCATTTTCATCATGTTACTCAGTTCAAATGGCTTTCAGTAGATAATCACAAGCTCCATTGTCATCAAACCCCGCAACCAGTAGATTTCCCACTATCTTGAGTATTTCATATGTCCTGAGGGACAAAAGCCAACATGCCAATATCAAGCCAGCTTTGCGAATGGAATCTGCAAGAACATGAAGACAAGTTGAATGGTAGTTCACCTCCCTTGCAACAATAATGGCCGCAATGTGTATTCCGAGGGCCTCACACGTTTCATCAAACACCTCAAGTGTCGCATTTTCTCTAGTTAATTCGTCTTCCATAAAGACACTGCCAACCTTGGAACCCAAGATTCTGTAATGGTGATGAGGTGCACATTCCAACCAACAAATTCGGCATTCTCCATAGAGGCCTCTTTATTTGTTTGAGCTTTACCGAATCAACGTTCCATGTTAAAAATCAAAGCTGCTAAACTTAAATGGAAGTGCTTAATACCCTTAATGGTGAGCTCATCATGTTTAACTAGATTCCTTACAGGTTTATTCATGAATTTCCAGGTAATCTCAAGAGCCTTAGGCAGTATTGTGGCAGAGGAAACCCCAACCTGAATTTTAGGTGGTAGCAACTGGAAGATATCATAGATCTGATCCTTGAAGCCTCATGAATACATTTCATCCACCTTGTCTAACAAAAACATCCTAATGTAATCAGGGCGTAGTGATTTCCTGCAAAGCACTTCAAAGACACGACCAGGGGTACCAACAACAA
Organism: Juglans regia; assembly: GCF_001411555.2. Classification (NCBI taxonomy): domain Eukaryota; kingdom Viridiplantae; phylum Streptophyta; class Magnoliopsida; order Fagales; family Juglandaceae; genus Juglans; species Juglans regia. The sequence continues at coordinate 25,152,554 of NC_049901.1, read as the reverse complement.
CATGGACCCCATCAAAAAGAATTCGTTGATCCTCATGAATACTTGTTCCCCCAACACAGGCATGAACCTTGACATCCAAATAGTCACCAAGGGCTAGTATGACCTTCTCACTCTGTTGTGCAAGCAGAAAAGAGAAGAGAGGGAACACGGGGACCTTTGTGGACGGAAGCATGGAGAAAATGAGCATCACGTGGCCCATTACAGCTTCAGTCTCTCTTTGATCTTGGAAATACAAAGGGTCTTGAACCGCTCCTCTATGCAGCTAATGCAAACGAAGTAAATGTGTCCCTCCACAAAAAAAAAAAAAAAACCCAATAAATGATTCAATCCCTGTTGTTGAAGATGATGTTAGGAGCTTCATCAGCTGGTGGTAGCAGATGAACAAGGGGCGTTGTGTTGTAATGAAAATAGACCCCACCAGGGTCAAACTCCCATCTGGTGCCAAGATTCATCTTGATGGTTAGGCCTTCTTCTGTCATTGTATGATTACTGCTGTGTATGACCGACGAAAATGAAGGAAGGAACAAATCATTTCTGAGAGGAATTGAAGGACAAGGGAAATAGAGGTTTCCTTGGAATCAGTCTTTGTGGGTACCGTGAGCACTGCCTTCTCTTTTCTTTCTTCCACAATTTCATCTACAGCCTTTGTTCCATTTTTTTTTCTGCACTATCAATTTTTTTGAATCTTCGATTGAGGCCACGGCTGCCTTTTCTACTCCCTCCTCCACAGATTGGTCTTCCCAGACCAAGCTGTTTTTCGTGGACACTGCCACTGCACTTTCTTCTTCTTCCAATACAGTTTGGTCTTCAACAACTATTGGCTTTTGTCTCCTCACCTTTAATCGCACTAATTTCTCCATAATATCATACCAATTCGAAATATTTTTCTACTTTACCACCCAATGAAGTAGCATATATGTCAACTCGTTCAAGTTGTTCTTCATCTCCTAAAGACTTTTTGCATTAGAGTCTACCCCCCATTGCAGGGCTTATTCTTGCTGCTCGAGAAATTTTTTGTCCTCCATGGATCGTCAGCTCTGGATACCAATTGCTAGAATACTGAGTTGGTTGTACATGAATCTGGAAATAAGTGTATAATGGAGTATATAATGAAATGATGAACACAGGAAGAAGATGCAATCTACTGGAATTCATACGCAAGGGTGTGTTCGAGGCCACCCCTATTCCTCCAAGTAACGGCAATAACAGATTTAGGAAATTGTTCAGAGATGTTCGAGTCCCACCCCTGGCATGAGACTTAACAAACTTTATAAGAGAAATTACTAAAATAACCAACTAACAAAGCTTCAATAAAACATAGTAAAATTACACCGTTTATAAGCTATACGGTTCGTTTCCTCTTACAAGGCCTTATTTCATAAGGTGTCATTTTGAGTTAACTTCTTCATTCATTCTTCTAGTTCCAGAACCTCATTTCGCACTTGTCTTCTTCCCCATGACAACAAACCTCTTTCTCCTGCCTAAGGGTGGGAAGCGAGGCCTCGTCCCGCATGGAGAAGGCCTAGAAGGGGCGAGGGTGAGATGACCCCTGATTATGCCCAAAGAATAATGCGGTAGTTTTAGCACAGCTTTGGAGTGTCGATTCCACAGAGAGACAAATTAAAAGAATTGTAGAAGGAACAAAAAAACTAAAGAAATAGATTAAATAATTAATGGAGAACAAAAATTAATTTTAAATGCAAATTAAAATGAAGCAAAGTGACTAATGGAAAAAGTAGTCAAGTTTGACAAATATTAAAGCGTCGGGAATCCCTTGCATAAATATGGTATTTTAATTATTCTTAATTCATTGAATAGCTCAATTGAGAACTCAATTCCTAATATTCTCAATTGGAAGGTATAGATTTATAAACCAAGATTAACCCAAATGTAACCCTTTGAAAAATCATTCACCACTTTTAAAATACGTAAATTATTATCACTATTGAGAAGATCCAACGACAACAATATACTCAGGAATCGATATTGCAGTAAATTTAAATCAATAAAAATAAATAATTGATCCAAACATAATCAAAGAGCTAATCCAATCAATAGAAAAAGTATGACTGAATCCATAAATAGAATAAATTCTATTATTATTCAGAGAAGAAAACATCAACAATGAATTGAGAATGATAAAACAAAAGAGTTTTAGTAATTGAAAATCAAATACATAAATAAAAAATAAATTAAAAATATCATCTAATATGCAAGTTCATCCCTAACCCTACTTGATAATTTAGTTACCCATAAATATAAGGGACAACAAAAATCTCAAGAGCAAAATAGAGTAAGGCCATAGAAATTAATTTCAGATCTTCGTCCTTCAAACTGAGCCTTCTTCCCTCTTCTGAACTCCCCAATTTCGTGCTAGTGATATGCTTAAATAGGGTAGGAAAGAAACCCTAATGTCTTCATATTCTCACCCACAAAATCGCCTAAATTTTAGGACTCAACTTGGTAACTACGTACGTACTTCAGGCGTTTGAATTTGGAAATCTTTATTAGAGACAACTTTGTAGACCTTTAAGATATCTTTCCAACGCATTAACAATCGTATCAATCCCATATTTGAACAGAAAGTTATGATTAAAATACTAAAGTGTGTTCATTCTGTCTCCTAGCGCATTTTGGACTTTGATCCGAATTACTCTCAAAATCTATTCTTAGGTTGTTCTAACGTCTTTCCCACTTGAAAGTCCTTTGCATTTGAATGGGTTTGGACTTGCTCTTTTGTAGTCTCTGAAATTAAACGTAAAATCTGGTCATGAATATCCCAAAGTAAATAGAAACTCAATTCAAGAATACACATTAATTCCAATTATTTCTATTAACATTTTAGCATTTTAGTACAATAATAGGATATTTAAAGTGCACTTTCTTACACTCATCACACCATCCAACTTGCTTATTGCTAGTCCCTAACAATTTCTATGCTAAAGAGATGAAAGAGATGGTAATCACTAAAGTAGGCCACCAATTCACATTTTCCAGATTCACATATCAAAAACAAACTAAGGAATCCAATAACCCATCAAGATCAATCTACTTATAGCAATTCACAGAGTATGTGTGTTCTCCAAGCTATAACCATCTTACCTCTAACATTGACACATGTAACATCAATAACGTTTCAAGCAAAAGGTTCAACTCCATAACTCATGGGTATAATAGTGTTTCGTGTAAGGGCTCTCTGTATGGAGTTGACAAGTGGTGTACACACAATCACATAGAGATTTAGGTAATTATGATAAACATGCATTGATCTTATGATAAGAACACACTAACAAATGAGAATTCAACTATTCTTTCCAAAAACTTACTTAGGATCAGAACAGTTAACACAAAAGGTTGTAACATGGCTTAGGTTCGAGGCTATATGAAAAAAATGAAAAATGATTCAAAAACTTCAAAGTACATACAAATGAAATCTTATTAAATATCTCAGTAGACCACACTTCTCACTTGATGTACTCTCAAAATTTTTAGATCATTAAATAATGCCTATTTTTTCTTTTCTTTTCTTTTTTCAATTTTTTTTTTTAATTTGGTAAACAATTATGTCACCCTGGTATTTTGCTATTTCTACCCAGCCTTGATATTTTTGCCTTTGAAGCTCACTCACTTGAACACCTTGTAACTCATGTTATTCGATTTTCTCTCTGGTTTTTTTTTATTCCCTGCAAAAAAAATAAAAATTCCACATCTAATACACACTTGGAAGTAACAATGATAGGAAAAATAAGTGTGTAGGTTATACTCCAATGTGTGTTTATTGGCTCAAAGTTGGCTACTAGGGGACTATGATGGAAATGGTTAGTTTGAAAGGCTCAAACATTGATCCTAAGTTGACGTTCGTCATTTCCCAAGTATATCCACCATCTTACAACAAACCATGTAATGATATTCTCATAAGAAGTGCCTAATTCAACAGATCAATAAACGCTTCTTATAAGAAATGCCCAATTCAACAGATCAATAAACGCTTATCACAATTTACTACATTTGTAAGCTCTCAATCCTCTTCAAAACTCACATGAGTACTTAAGCAAAAGAGTTCTCTAGCTACATGTGTCAAACCACCATTTTATAACAAACCTTAGATGAGTGCATTTGAGATTCTGTGAATGCTTCAGCAAAAATGATTATGGTGGGTTTGGTGAATTCATGAAGATGGCTATGAATGAGAATGAGCACACATGTGAAAAGCATGCACGTGTGATGCAAAATTAAAAAAGTTTGACACATGAAAGTATGCCACAGAGTTCCAACAAGCATTTTAAATACTGAATTTGCACCACCACCCCCAATTTAAATGAAACATTGTCCTCAATGTTTAAGAATCAAATTTGAATGGGAAATAACTAAAAATGGTAGAATACACCTTATGAGTGACGTGGGTAGCTTGCTAAGTACTTAAAATAGTAACCTGAAATAACAAAATGAAACTAACATGCAAACAAAAACAAAGAAAATAACAGCAAACAAAAAGGCAAATAAAGAAAATAAGACAAAACAAAAATAAGACAAAACAAACAAAACAAATAAAGAAAAATATACCTGCGTGGTGTGGTCAAGGTTGATAGATCGGATCCACAAGTGGAATATCTTACACTTCCGGAACTTTCCTATCAATTAATACTTTAAGGTGTTGACCATTTATTTTAAAGATCCGACCATTCTTAAGGTCCTCTATTTCTACCGCTCCATTTGCAAAAATATTATTCACTACAAAAGGGCCGGTCCACCTAGACCTAAGTTTTCCTGAGTGCTTATGGAGTCTAGAATTATATAAGAACACTAGGTCATTAAGTTTAAACGTCTTCCTACCAATATTTTTATCATGAGACACTTTCATTTTAGCCTTATAGATTTTAGAGTTCTCGTAAGCATCATTTCTCAACTCCTCTAACTTGATTGACTCAAATTTTCTAAGCTTACCCTCATTCAATTTAGAAGAAATACTAACAGGAGAAGTGTCATTTCGGTCGAGAAATGCATGCTTAGGACCTGGGGGCAGTGGTTTTAATTCCAATTTGGGACTATTCATGCTTGAAGGAATTTGCTTTTCACTTTTTCTAGACAGTTCCTCAAATTTCAATTACAAATATGTGGGTCATAATCCTGAGGTTCATAAAAAATAGTACAAATATTAACAACATCAAATGAATCGTTCATAGTATCAAACTCAGAATTAACAAAAAAATATTCAGTGGAATCATAATCATGAGTTGTGTGAACTCCCTTGTCTATGAGTATGTCAATCATGTATGTTTGGTATCACTCATCATCCTCCTTGAGCTGATTATTGATGTGTAAAATGTTGACCTGCATGGTAATGTTTCAAAAAGATAGTTTCATCAACTCATTCCTGCAGTTTATAAGTGTATTAGCCATAGCAAGGAAATGTCTACCTAATATGAAAGGAATCTTAGAGTCAGAGTCAACAACCGATTGAGTATCCAAAATTAAAAAATCAACAAGGTAGTAAAACTTGTCAATTTGGATCAAAACATCCTCAACTATCCCTCTTGGTTTCTTAACTGAATGGTCAGCCAATTGAAGCACAACAGAAGTAGGCTTAATTTCAGCCAAACCAAGCTGCAAATAAATGGAATAAGGCATCCAATTTACACTAGCTCCTAAATCTAGCAACGCTTGCCCAAACTCATGATTCTCAATATTATATGCAATGGTCGGACAACCAGGATCCTTGTACTTAGATGGAATTCGCTGCTCAATTAGAGTACTAACTTGCTTTGTTAGAAATGTTGTCTTCTTAACATGATGCTTCCTCTTAACTGTACACAAATCTTTGAGAACTTTTGCATAAGTAGGAACTTGTTTAATAACATGCAAAAGAGGAAGATTGATCTTTACTTGCCTGAGGTTCTCCAAGATTTCATTGCTAGAATCTAAAGTTCGCATACCAGATTTTAAAGCTTGAGGAAATAGTACCTTAACTGGTCTCTTGATTACCTCGGCTTCTTTGGGCAACTCAGCACTATCCTTACTTTGTTCCTCTTCAACATCCTCTGAATTATCAGTTGTTGGGATGTGTGAGGACTTACCACTTCGTGTCACAATGGTATTGACCTCCTTCAAATTTCCTTTAACCATATGTTGACCTTGGGATATGGATTGAGCTTGAGAAGGGAACTTGTCACGCTCATTCATACTCAATGAGCTCATCAACTTGGACACTTGGCTCTTTATCTCCTTATTTTCTTCAACTACTTGCGTAATCAAAGATTCAAACTTTTGGTTAGTCTTACCCTGTGCCTCAATAAAAATATGCAAAGTGTCTTCTATAGGACTCGTAGAAGATGAAGGTGCATGATATGGTGCAGGATATGATCTAGAGGGTTGTGCAAGCTGTTAGTTTTCAGACTTCCAGCTAAAATTGGGGTGACTGCACCATCCCAAATTATAGGTATCAGAGAAAGGTGTAAAAGGTTTATTGTACATACCTAAGGCATTACATTGTTCCTCATACATCCCTCTCATCTTAGCAAGTGTAAGACATTCTTAGGGGAGGTGATCTACCCCGCCACACACAAAACATGGTCCAAAAGACTCTGCATGTTTAGCCACGTGTATTGGCTTTAAGTCCTTAGTCTTTAACACATCTAGCTCCCTAGTGAGCATCTCAACATTAGCCTTTAGGCTATCCTCTTCCCTGAGATGGTAAATTCCACCACCATTTAGGTTTCCTGTAGGTCGTGACCTATTTGTACTTTCTGTAGCACTAGGTCCAATCCAAGTGTGAGCTTTTTCAGCAAGCTCATTGAGGTATTCTATGGCCTCATCAGGATCTTTATGTAAGAACTCACAATTATACATCATCTCCACAAATTGGCACTCTCTAGGTGTAAGTATCTCATAAAAATAGTTTACTAAATGCCAATTCTTATACCCATGGTGAGGACACGTACTCAACAACTCCTTAAATCTCTCCCAAGACTGATACAAAGTCTCACTATCCTTTTGTGCAAAAGTGGAAATTTTTCTTTTTAAAGCGTTGGTATTATGTTGAGGAAAATATTTATTAAAGAAGATCTGAGTTATCTCATTCCATGACCTAATAGATCGGGGTCTCAGTGAGTATAGTCAACTCTTAGCTCTATCCTTTAAAGAGAAATGAAAGAACTTAAGTCTTACAACATCATCAGTTACATTTTGACTATGAAAAGTCACAACTACTTCCTCAAACTCTCTAATGTGCACATATGGATTTTCATTTTCCAAGCCATGAAAAGTAGGGAGTAACTGTATCATCCCTGTTTTAAAATCTAGTTGCCGAGTATTAGCTGGAAACATAATGCATGATGGTATGGCTATGCATGTAGGGTGGAGGTAATCATGAAGAGTTTTAATGAGTTGATTCTCGTGTTCACTCATTTTTTCGAGACTAGATAGATTGTCAAATAAATGATTTAAAAATTTTGATTCTGACTCTTTCACAAGCCTACAAGCAAATCTACCCAATGTGTCTCTATATCTGTACATGCAAGATAACAAAATACTAAAAGAATAAAAATACAATAAAAAGAAAGAAGAAAATAATAATAATAATAATACAACAAGCTAAAAGAAGGAACGAAGTTACCGCCTTTACAAACTGTTGAAAAGAAAAATAATTTAGTAATTCTTCTACCGTCTCCCTTGCAACGGCGCCAAAAATTGATTACGCCTAAAAAATAATACGATAGTTGTAGCACAGATTTGGGGTGTCAATTCCACAGAGAGACAAATTAAAAGAATTGTAGAAGGAATAAATAAACTAAAGAAAGAGATTAAATGATTAATGGAGAACAAAGATTAATTTTAAATGCAAATTAAAGTGAAGCAAAGTGACAAACGGAAAAAGTAGTCAAGTTTGACAAACAGTACATCGTCAGGAATCCCTTGCACAAATATGGTATTTTAATCATTCTTAATTCATTAAATAACTCAATTGGGAACTCAATTCCTAATATTCTCAATCAGAAGGTATAGATTTATAAACCAAGATTAAACCAAATGTAACCCTTTGAAAAATCATTCACCACTTTTAAAATATGTAAATTATTATCACTATTGAGAAAATTCAACGACGACAATATACCTGGGAAGCGATATTGCAGCAAAGAATTAAATGAATATAGATAAATAATTGATCTAAACATAATCAAAGAACTAACCCATTCAATAGAAAAGTATGAAGTAATCCATAAACAGAATAAATTCTATGATTATTCGAAGAAAAAAACATCAACAATAAATTGAGAATGATAAAATAAAAGAGTTTTAGTAATTGAAAATCAAATACATAAATTAAAAATATCATCTAATGTGCAAGTTCATCTCTATCCCTACTTGAGAATTTAGTTACCCATTAATATAATGGACAACAAAAATCTCAAGAGAAAAATAGAGTATACGGCGACCATAAAAATTAATTTAAGATATTCCTCCTTCAAATTGAGCCATCTTCCCTCTTCTGAACTCCCAAATTTCGTGCTAATGATATGCTTAAATAGGGTAGGAAAGAAATCCTAATGTCTTCATATTCCTGCACACAAAATCACCTAAATTGTATGACTCAACTTGGCAGCTACGTACACACTTTAGGATTTCGGATATGGAAATGCTTATTAGAAACAACTTTGTATCCCTTTAAAATAGCTTTCCAACCCCTTTAAAATAGCTTTCCAACGCATCAAGAATTGCATCAATTCGATATTTGAACAGAAAGTTATAATTAAAATACTAAAGTGTGTCCATTTTGTCTCCTAGCGCATTTTAGACTCTGATCCGAATTACTCTCAAACCCCATTATTATCCTTATTTGAAGAGTCCTATACTCGTTGAAAGTTCTTAGGTTGTTCCAACATCTTTCCCACTTGAAAATCCTTTAAATTTGAATGGGTTTGGATTTGCTCTTTTATAGACTCTGAAATTAAATATAAAAATCTGCTCAGAAGTATCCCAAAACAAATAGAAACTCAATTCAAGAATACATATTAATTCCAATGATTTCTATTAACATTTTAGTATTTTAGTCCAATAATAGAGTATTTAGAGTGCACTTTCGTACACTCATTAACCCCAGCGGATGATTATTATAGTGCCTTGGTCTCCTTTATAAAGGTTGGTCTAGGAGGTCAAGACAATCCAAAATCTAACTCTAATGAGTTTATGTTCTTTTTGTATTTATAAATTTTAATTTATAATTTTAATTATATTATAATTTTGATCTAAAAAAATATTTTTGAACAAAAAAAAATTATTTTAGACCTAATGTGTTGGTCTAAGCGGGGCGGGCGGATGGGGTGTTTTCTCAGACCTCTCGGCACTGGGGCTGGGGGTGGGAGAAAAAACCCCACCCCCGCATGGTGCAGGGCGAGGTTGCTGGGAAAGGTACCCCCGCCCCGCACCATGGGGTATCAGCCTTACTCTTGCCCCCCATTCTTCATCTCTAGAAGGGTCATAACACTCTGAACCAATCGCTCAGATCAACTCTCTCTCTCTTTGGTATTGTCCAAGTTTCCTATTGTTTTGATGGAGCCAGGTAATGTTGTCATTAGCAGCCCACCTAGGGTTTCATATTGAGCCGTCGAGTAGGGTTTCATGTTCCTTTTGTAAAGCCTCAACTTTTCTTCGATTCTTTCCCACCTTTTGATTCCCAAAATCTTCCTTGGTTGTGGTGGTAAGCCTTTTCCTTCCTGCTAGAATTCTATTATTCTTGGCTTGTTAAGTAATTTGTCTTCGTAGCTATGAAATCTCATATGGGCTAAGGTTGATATGGCTGAATTTTGAGTGTTTGGTTTCTAGGGTTTTTGAAATTTAACGGTGCATAAAGCCACTTGGGTATGTTTGAGTAGTTTGATTTTAGACGTTTTGAATCTGTTGGATTTGGCAATTTTCCACCTGATTATTGTTTAATTCCCGCCAAGTGTGAATCTTGGGCTCAAAGGGTTTAAAGAATTTTTAATAATATATATAATAATAGTTTATAGTTTTTGTAGTTAATTTTGGAATATAGTTTATATATATAATTAATTAATTTAAATATAGATTATCTCAAAATGGTACATTGAAACGATATCGATATCAAAATATTTCATTCTAATGCCTTTGACTGAAATGGCCATCGGACGGTATTCAAAACTTTGATACAAATAGCAGAAAAGAAATGGGGGTAGGTGGATCCCATTAAGTGAATGTTTGGGATTGCGATGGAAAAGGTAGTTTATACTTTTAAGACTTATAGCTTATAATTTAAGTAATAAATTCTACTATTAAAAAGTTATTTATTGTTTGGTAATTATATGTTTAAAACACTTTCAAATATGTTACGTTTATTTGGAAACAAATTAAAAAAGTGTCTTCTGATGCAAAAATTATGATTATTTGAATTTTTAAAAATTATGATCATATTCTTGAAAGTTTGAAAATTGAAATTATCTGATAATTGTATAGGTACTTTCGTCCATTTACTATCTTTTTAAAATTCAAATTACGTCCTACATTATCCGAAAAATCACATTCCTCAAACATATTTTTTAACTTATTTGAGATTAAAAATGTTTTAATATCTAACATCTAAATAACTTAAATGTTTTATTAAAATACTTTTAAGACTATTTAAATACTTTTTAAGATTACTACCTCAACCCCGAACAGGCCCTAAAGCAATTTAAGGACAATCCTAAACAAAATAGTTTATTATTTATTTCGTTCAAAGTGACATTTAATTAATTTTTTATATTTATCATTTAAAACTGAAGTGTGCTATTAATTTTTGAAAAATGATATAATTACAATTTTTTTACAATTTTTATACAACGTTAAATGAGAAAAATTTTTGTTAAAGAAAAATGATGGATATACAATTTTTTTTACAATTTCTTATACAATCATGTTTTAAATGAAGGATATTTTTGTAAAGTAATTTATAAAAATAACATCACTTTATATAAATACCATAAATTTAAAATATGATTATATAAAAAATTGTAAAAAGATTGTACATATATCATTACTTTTTTATAAATTAACTTATAAAAATAATATTACTTTACATAAATACCTTTAATTTCACCTTAATAAAAATTATAAAAAAAAAAATGTAAACTCTTAATTTTTTCATGGTTATCAGCATTTACTGTCCAACTTTTCCACGTGGAAGCTCCCTTCATTCCCACGTGTCATCTCTGCGGACGAGTGCTCCCCAATCCACATGTCACACATCTATAAAATGTACGTGACTCAACGTAGATTCGCAGACTCACCTCCTTAGTTTGCATAAACCCAAACACGTTGCAGCATACCACCCACCGCATCTCCGCCACATGTCTACTCCATGCTAACACCTCCATGCCCACCTCCTCCAAACCGCCACAGCCTCTCTATTTTAACACCCTTCTCTATCCTCATAACTCAGAAACACCAGAATCATAGCACAAAAAACAACATAAAAAGCATACATATGGCTTCCAAGCAAAAGCATAGAGAGAACTCCACAGGCGAGAAAGACAGGGTCCCAACGCTGACCAGCCACTTTGAGTCTTTGGCTGATAAAGTGAAAGATCAGGAGAGAGAGGAGACTGAGAATCAGAGAGAGAAGCATACTGATCAAGCAAGGGGAAAGGGATCCTATGTTGTGGGGAAGTTTGAAAATGTTGAGGAAGATCAGAATGATGCGGGTAAGGCTAAAGCTGAAGGTACTGATATAGGTGAGGGACGAGGAGAAGGCAAAGAGGTTAGCGAGGGTCAAGAGAGAAAAGAACGACCTTCTCTAGAAGATATTTCCAAACTCAGAGCAAAAGCGCAGCAAAACTCGTTAGACACACTACGGGCGGCGGAGGAGAGGTATGAGAAGGCAAAAGAATCCGTAAGCCAGGGACTCGGTGCTGCAACCGAGTATACCAAAGAGAAGGCTGCACAAACAAAGGATACTGTCCTAGATAATGGTCGGGCAGTGAAAGACAGTGCAGGAGAGAAGGGTGCACAAGCAAAGGAGACCGTTACCAGCACAGCTAAGACAGCTGCGGATGACACAGCATCAACGTCAGAGAAAGCTAAGGACTATGCGCTACAGAAGGCAGTGGAAGCTAAAGAAGTGGTTGTGCGTGCAGGGGAGACCACCGTCCATAACGTTGAGGAAAAGGCTGAAGATTTGAAGGATAGGACTGCCGTGGCGGGGTGGACTGTAGCACATTACTCGTGCGAGCAAGCCATGGAGGGAACTAAAGCAGCAGCAAGGGCTGTCAAAGAAACAGCAGAGTATGCAGGACATAAGGCTGCCGAGATTGCATCCAAACCATTGTCTGCTGCCAAGGATGTTGCTGTAGGCACAGGAGAGAGTGCAAAGGAGTATACAGCTAGGAAGAAAGAAGAAACAGAGAGGGAATTGAAGGCTAAGAGATCAGCGGAAAATCAGGTATGCTTGTACAGATGGTAAATATGCTCTATGTTAGATCGCTCTTCATTAAGCTAAATCAAATATCACCATCGATCTACGGTAGCTCACTAATTTAAAGTTGCTTTAAGAGTATAAAATTTCTAAGGACTCGGTTGCGTGAGCTTGTATCAAGTGCATAGCCAGGATTAGAAGAGCATGTAGCAGGGGAAATCTGGGAACTAGTTTAGATGTGCAGCCAAAAATAGGCCAGCGAGGAAGAGTCTTAAACTGATGTTGTACACCCTCCAATGGTATACAGTATAGGCTTGTTACTGCAACTTTGCAAGGTTTTATATATATTAGCCCTTTCAAAATGAGTCATATACTTGTTAGCCAATAATAGATTCAGAAAATGCATTTGGAAGGTTGTGGAAAATTACATTGCAGAGAGGAAATGAAATAGTCCTAGTTCTCATCATGTTTTCCTTCTCCGCGCCTCTGGGATTGATATAAAAGTAATGTTCAACGGGCTATCAAGAAATGGCTTCCCACCATATATATTGGCTCGTACTGAGATGAATGCACGTTATTGTGCAAGCTAATCCGCAACTTGTTGTTCACCAGGGAGACAACATGGAAGATGAATCGAAAGTTCAACAAACAAAAACAGAAGAAGTGGAAGAAGAGGGCAAACCGTCCCAGAGTGTCATGCAAGAAAGCTTTCAGCCAACGCAAGAAAATGGCAGAGGAGGAAACAGGGGTGGGATACTTGGAGCCATTGCAGAAACTATAGCTGAGATTGCTCAGCAGACGAAAGAGCTAATTATTGGGCAGCACAAGACTTAAGGGGGGGGGGGGGCATGAGTCTGGGACCCAAATGCGACGAAAGCAAGAACAACACGAAAACGATGAGGGTAAGCAGTGAAAGCCCAAACAAGTAAAATAAGTCATGGTTCCGGAGATGGTGGTCCCATTTTGTCATATATTGGAAGTCTAATGTGTATTATTGAGTGGGTGAATAAAGTTGGTCCCAACTGTGACTCAGAACCCTGTTTTTGTTTTAGTTGCTTTATGAGGATGTTGTCAAGTGCGTGTCCATTTTGTATTAATACATGAATTGATTCTCTCTTCCACGGAAATCTGTGTTTGACGCTGTTCAAAACTACCGGTTTGAGGTAATAACTCTCCTCAAGTTTACTTCTAAAAAAAAAAAAAAAAAGTAGAAAAAGAGGGGCACTACGTGTGTCCACTGTGCACGTGGCACATACACCGTGTATGTGAACCACCCACCTTGCATGACATGCACGGTGGGTGTGATGGGTGCACCTCACCGTGCACCCATGAAATTCGCAGCGGCAGGATGGCTGCCCACCGTCCCACTTAGGTGAAAGGGTCCCCGTCCGACCACTCCACTAGACGACCTATCTTAGCCAATGGAGGTCCTAAAGCCTAGAAACAAGCCGGACAGACATGTCGACTGACCTTGAGATGATAAAGCCACAACAGTCGCTAGATGAGCGGTCGATGCTTTCTGTCTCTGGCAAGATGGTCCTCGACCAAGGAAGCAGACCTCGCCAACTAGCTTACCACCAAACCCGCGTCGACAGTCTTAGACCTGCACCTCTCGCGATGACCGTGAGTTATTGAGGTGACCATAAACTACCAGCTGCCTCGTCGGCATTTTCTACATCCGGTGAAGGTGGTCCTCATTCAAAATGATGTTCCTCGCCATCGAGCTTTGCCGTAGGAACACGCCGTGTACACTGAGCACCATGCGAGCACTGGGAGCACATTGTGGAGCACCCCGAGGTAAACAACTCGACCACCACCTAGCCTATTGGTGTCTTCTATCATCGGCATGGTTGTTCCTGACCACAGTGACACCCCTCACCGTTAGCTCTCGCCACCATTGTGGTGTTGGCATCAAACAGCTCCTACAACGAGCTTCGACACAGGGCCCCGCTGCCCACCCCTAGATGAAACTGTTAAAATAAGTTTTGATAATAAGGTTAATGAACCTCTATTGCTCAATGAAAGAAGTAATTCTTTCGCGGATCTACTACTTTAGAAAATCTAGTAAGAACTGTTCAAGATCTCAATGATTTTTATAGAAAGTACTGTTAAGCCTAATTTAAAGTTAAAATAAGTTACAAGTAATGTCTCTGAAGTTAGCACTACTTATTTTACGACTAAAAATGTAAATTTATCTAAAAAATATAAAGTTGTTAAAGAAGAAGAAGATACATCTTCAATGTCTTCTACTCCTTCTGATTTTGTTGCTTCTATCATTCCCAACCAGTTACATGTGATTTAATTTCTTTGTATAATGAGTATAGTTCTATTAAAAATAAAGAAAGAAGAAAATGCTATCATGCTACTTTTGATGAAAAATAAAATTACGTGTTAAAAAGAAATGTAAAGAAAAAATGCATGAAATGTAAAAGCATATATTATTTTTTGATTTTGTTAAAAACTATTATGTTTCAAAAAATGTTTCTAAGAATAGTTTAAATATGGTAAAAAAATGAAAATGTTGTTACTAAAAACAAATATGCTGTTCGGTCAAGCCATCCACCTCTTTAAACAGTTATTATTAACCATCAAGGAGTAGAGGTTTAGGCTTCTCCTTTAAAAATTCATGTGGTTGATCCTAATGTTTCTCCGATTTTTTTCCTATAGCTCCAAGATTCTTGTATGATTTCTTTATATTATTTATTTTCTATGATGTGACCTCTCCAAAATTATAAGTAAAGTTACGATAAATAATAAACATATTAATATGGATCTTAAAGTGCTTTTATTATATAATATTAGACTTCTTAACATCAAATTCAAAACGAAATAAATAAAAGAAAAATTATTTAAGTTTGATGATCTATATGAAAAGTAATTGAGATATTTTATCCTCTAAATTTTATTGAGCAAGAAAAAATTTATTTAAGATCTCAATTATAGCATTACATGCTTAATGACATGGAATATCTAGATATTACCTTAAATTTTATAAACTAGCTTACATACTAGAATGAAAGATGAGCTTATAAAAATCAGTTTCTATAAACAAATAAATTCTAAATATTTCATTACAAAAATAATAATGGATGAGTTTTTATTCCATGAAATAATTTCATCAGAAATTTAAAACAGATGTTAAGTTGTGCTTTTAGAATTTTATTTTTATATGTATATAACAAATTGTCAAGATCCGATTTTTATATTTAATCATATTTTTATGATTTTTGTAAAATTAAGATTAGGACTTATCTCTTTTCATTTTATATAAATGTCTCACACATTAGAAAAATTGGAGTAGAAAAATTTCTGGTATCGCAGTGGGTGGTCAAGAGATCATCTTAGATGGTGGTTGCCACGTTTGAGAGGGGTTATTTCTCTTGATGTGTGATCTAATATGAAATATGACCTGAAGTCCAATACAATAGTTTTTTTGTTTTTTGAAGTTGTTAGAGCATTGCCATCCAGTTCTCTATACCTGTGTTTTCTCCAAAATTTAAGGTTTGCATTTGGGAAAAAACTCCAAATACAACCTCCATCCTCAACTCTCGCGTTCGTTTCTCTTGTGCCCTACTTCCTGCAACGTTGCAGTCGCTTTCCCATCTGGCAGCCCCTCCGATCGTCTTCTCCAATAAGTGTCTCCACCTCCAACACACATCACCCACACACACACACACACACACTCTCTCTCTCTCTCTCTCTCTCTCTCTCTCTCTCTCTATCCCTCTCTCTCTCTCTCATGGGATTGCTCTGGATCTCTTTTCTTCGTATCCCCATCTGGCAGCCCCTCCGATTTTATTATACATTATTGTTATTTTCTTGTTTACCATTCAATATTACACAATATTGCTATTTTCTTGTTTACCATTCGATATTCTAACAACGATATTGGGTCTCGTTCACCATTGGGTCTTTGATTTGATTGTCCTTTGGTCACCACTACTCATGTCCTTTCCATTGTCTATGATTTTCAAGCAAAAAGCTCTCAATTGTTGGTTGTGATTTTGGCTGTAATTTTGGTAGTATTTTTGCTATGATTTTAGTTGTGATTGGAGTTGTTGGTTGGCTATGATGACCATTATTATGGCTATGATTGGAGCTGTGATTGTCATCTTGGCTTCATAGAGCTTCTATGCTCGTTTTTTGGGGGCTTTGACAGATTGTCACGACTCTTTCATTTCCATAGTGTAGCATGATGTGATTTCAATTGTAGAGATTCTGTGAGTTCCATTATCTCTTATTTGCATTACAACTCTCAGTTGTTGGTTGGTTGTGATGACCATTATTTGTGGTTGTCATTGGGTCTGTGATTACCATCTTGGCTTCATAGAGCTTTCTATGCTCGTGTTATAAGGCTTTAACAGAAAACCATGATTATTTCATTTTCATCGTATTGATTCTATGATTTTCATAGAAATTTAATTTCCATTACTACTTTCGGTTGTTGGTTGGCTGCAAGTACCGTTATTTCTGACTGTGATTGGGGCTTATGAATCCTCTCTTGGCTTCATAGAGCTTCTATGCTCCTGTTTTAGGGCTTTGCCATATTTCTATGACTATGATTTCCATTGTACAGATTCTGTGATATCCACTATCTTTGATTTCCAAGGGGTTGTGATTGGTACTTTGTGTAATGTACAGATTCTATGTTTGGGGTTTGATTGGGGTTGTATATGTAAGTGCAGGGGTTGTGATGATGATAGAATTGTTGAGTTTGCAAGTGTAAAATCAGCAACTTTAGTGAATGCTCATCGATCGGTATGGCAGAGAAACCCAGATGACCATCTTTAATATGAAATTCTCGTAAAGGCAATTGAGATTTGTAGCCATCCTATCTTATGCCCTTTGCTATGCTTGAAATTGCATCATTCTGAGCCTCCATGATATGTAAATATAACCTGTTTTATACTTTGATTTTGTGCTTTCTTAGCTTAATTGGTTAGGTGTGCATGGGGCTTGGCCCTTGTTGGTTGATGGGGTAGCCCCACCCACAAGTGTTGTAGCCCCATCATTGATTTTGGCTGCAACTTTATGTTTTTTTCATTTTACTTGGTTGGAGAGCCGGATATGAATGCTCTTAATTGATAGGGTGGGGAAGAAAATTTGATTTTTGACATGTTTTGCCTTCTGTTTTGTGACATGTTTTGTGTTGTTGAGATGTTGAGTGGGTGTGCAAGGGGGCTTGACCCTTGTTGGTTGATACGGCAGCCTCAACCCTTGTTGCAGCTATAAGTTATCGCTCATTCCTCTATGTCACAATTCTTTTCCTGAGCCGATTTGCATAATACTTTCACCATTGACCATTGAGTGTCTAACTTGTCTAAATTCCTTTATTTTCTACGATTGTATCGAGTGCATGCAATCAATGCTCTCTAATATCCCGAGAAATCCACATTGTTCACCAATAAAGAGCAATTGAACAATATTATTGGCATTTGGAGATCTAAAATATTCATTGAAAAAAATATTTACGATGGCAGCCATAAATTTTCTCAAGCTCTCCATTGCAATGCTTTCTCCAATCCGTATGTATCCATCCATTAAATTGGCAGTTACTCGGTACACAAGAATTCTAAGTGCAACACTTATCTTTTCCAGGGAAGATAGACCAAGTTTTCGAGCATTATCTCTTATTTGGATGGAGTAAGGCTCATAAGTTTCTACCTCATGCTGAATACAAAGATAAAGTTCACGATCTATACAAAATCTCATTCGAAATAGATTCGAGGGATATATTAGTGATTCTGAAAAATAGTCACGAATAACTGCTCATGCCCTTCTAAATGATCATTCCTAATATACTTACAACATTGACGAGTAAGACCATGATGAGATGTTGATCCTCCATCTTCATTAAGAGCTATCTCCAACTCATCTGTAGAGTCTAAGTGAAGCATCAATTTGAGAAAGAAAGAATGAGCCATCTAAGAAGCGAGTAAAGAATGAGACTAGAATGGGAATTTTCTGTTAATCTGAAATGAAACTTAGGTTGCTCTAGATGTCAATGAAAGAGCAAGTGCTTTTATGTATACACCAAAATATTACCATTTGAAAATATGTCCGTTAGGAAAAGAACAAAAAATATTACCATTAGACAAATGATAAAAATCATAACAGATTATAATTTAACCGTTACAAAATAATATCTAAAAATTTGAGAGTACTGACAAAAAATACATTTTTAAGGATGTGTTAAAAATATTTGCTTGAGAGTAACAGTTCAAAACACAAGAAAAGAAAAAAAAAAAAAAGTAGTTAAGATTTTAAAGGTAAGTGAGAGAAAAAATATAATAAATAAATAATAGATAAATTTTATTTTAATAGAATAGAAAAACAAGCAATATGACGAAGGAAGTAAAATTTAAGGGGAAAAAAATAGAAAAAGATAATTTGTTACTAAAATTTAAGAAAATTCTTAGAGCCGGACGTGGATACTTCTTATATAGGACGTCTTTGAAAAAGAGCATTTTTTTTTTCTATTATTTTTCTTTCTAGACAAGGTGGCACATTTTTTTTCTATTATTTTTCTTGCCATACTTTTTTAGAACCCTTAGGTGGCATTTGTTTTGATCAATACTACACAACTTTTCATCCTTCACACTTCATATTTTTAAAAAAATTTTAAAAATTTTTAATATTTTTTTAAATTTATTCTTTTTAAACTAATTTAATTTTTCTATTCATTATTCATATATTAAATATTTGATAAAAGAAAAAAATAATAAAAATTAAAAAGAATGTGGTATATAAAGATCATGTGAATAGTAAAAAATTGTACAGATTTTTTGATAATAATAATAAAAAAGAAATAATCAAACTTTTATTTAGGCAAATCCTAATCGCATATTAATGAGCACTTGTACAGTTCAATTGACTGCCGGTAGACAACAATAATGTTTGAGCACTAACCTTACGTAAAACAAGGCCATCACACCTAATATTGAAAAGACAATCTCTTCACCCCTATTCCTCCTCGCACAGCTTTTCCCACTAAGCTACCTAAAACTTTAGATTGAACGAAAGGGGGTGGCTCCCACCCCCCTATTCCTCCTTCCCCTTTCCCTTTTCGTCTATCTATGTTTATCTCTGTGTAGTATTTGTTTTAGTTTTAGTTTTATTTTTTTGTTTTTCAGGCCGAATAAGGGAGGATCGTCGTTCGGGTTTTTGCAGCCGTCTACCGCCTACACGCGCCTCACCGGGATGAAGCCCAGTCGTCGATCTTCAAGCTCACCAAATATGGCGTTCATCGGAGTGGAGCGTAGACCGCACGCGCGGGACGAAGCTCTGGATCTCGTCAACGCATGCCCACCACGCGCCACCGCGGAACCCTTTGCCGATGCCACGCTCGGCTTCTCTGGACTCCTTAACTCCAGGGCTTTCAAGATCGACCGTCGGTTTCCCTCCCCGAGTGACTAGCACCCTCGACGCGTCACTGCCGACGCATCGTGCACTGTTCATTCGCTGTGGTCTTCTGTTTCTTTATTCTATTCCAGTATTTTGTTGCGTTTTGTTTTGTGTTCTTGTGTTCTTTTGTTGACCCAAGTGAGGTGTGGTGCCTTTGGATTGTACACAATCTGGGGCAAGAGCTATTCGAGAGTGGGGGGCGATGTCATGGCCGATGATATCGTACGACCAGTCCTCGCGTAGGTGCTACCTGCGTAGTGGAGGCTGTTGTGTCCGTACGTGAACTGGGTACTCGTGCCGTTAGGTCTCGAAATGCCGATACTTGCGGTGGGCGTGTCGTTCGGGTCACACCGAGACTTGTGGTTTTGTAATTTAGTTTGTTTAGTTAATAGTTTTTTAGTTATTAATGTGTTTTATTTGGTTTTTGTTATTTTAGGTTTTAATAAAATAGAAATAGACTATTGGATTTAGTGTCTATAGCAGTGTCCCGTACTTTTTCTTCTTAGGAGGATAGAGGGGCCGTCAAGTTCTATTTACAGGACGCTTTCTCCGTTAGGAGAAAGTTTATTGAGAAGTTAAGACAATGTCCGCTATAAAGAAATTTATGTGTGGAGAAGCTCAAGAGCTTATGCGTAGTTAGCTTATACTCTGAATTTATCCATGTATTGATAAGTCACATTTGTAACTTCGGTTCATTAATAAAATGAGACTATTTCATCAAAAAAAAAAAAAAGACCATCACACCTAATATTGAAAAGATAAATGATAATTATCTAAATATGTAAATATTATATAATTATTTTAAAAAATAATAAAAAAAAGTTTACATAAAAAAAAATTAATTTTTTATTAATAAATTAATTTTTTTAAATAACTAAACAACACTTAAACATTTTATAACTACGTTCCATTACTTAGTTGAAAATAAGAGAGAGAGAGGGGTAAAGAACTAATTTAATTTAATTTAATTTAATTTAATTTAACCCAAGTCAAACCCACCTGCAACATGTTACACGTTATAGTTGGGGCCTACTAATTGTAAAGCGTACCTGTGATATTAGAATTAGAGAGACCTTATTTGGTTAAGATGTTGACTGGGCAGGATGTAATTACACTGAAATCTGGATGCATCTACATAGAAGCCGACAATTTTTTTTTCCCTTGTAGTGGCAGAAAAATTCCAAGGACGACTTAAAAAGTTTTTGGTCAAAAGCTTCAGAAAAAGCTTATTTTTTTTGGCTGCTGAGTTCATTTTGCCGCATGCCATTGCACAAAACTTTGCTTGGTAAAAATAAAAGAAAATAATATATATGTAATTGACTCCTAGTTTCAAGAACTCAGAATAAGCATCAGCGTCCCAACATTTCAAATAAAACCAACAATCATCACTGGCCATAAAACAACTACAAGCTAATGAATATCAAACCCAGCAGCACTTCAAACTGTTTTTGAAGAGACTCAAGCTAACAGGGAATCTGAGAAGTAAACCACTCCATTACATGAATCGGAGCCTTGATCAACTCCAAAGCCAGCTCCACTAACACAGTAACGCAGAAACAGCATGGGCAGATGCAGCTCAGCAATAATCTACCCAGAAAATTTTCCAATTAGATCTATGTCAAAACTGTGAAATCAATGGTACCCAGAAAAATATAACTGAATTAAAAATCACAGAAAAGTTAATGAACTTCCAATACCCATAAGTCCAAATTACATGAAATCAAATCATTTGCCCAGAAGATCAAACTGCAAGTGCGTAACAAAAAATTCCAAGTTTTTTATACCGATCAGACAAAATTACATGAGATCGAATCATTTTTTTTAAAAAAGTTTATATACAAGTAAGACCAAATTGAACGGAGATCAAACTTCATTTTATGCCCAAAGATTAAATTCAATGGAAATACTGGAGGGGAAAAGGATTCTACCCGACGATCCAGACGACGATGCCGACTATGGAGATGAGGAGGGAAAGAAAAGCAAAAGGAAGGCCAAGAAGAAAACCCAACGGCCTGCAATCTCCATCTGCACTGCACATTTTGTTTCACTTACCTTTTCTAGATCTTTGAGTTCTTCACTTTCCTGCTGCTTCTTGAATCTTCCCCCTTCAGGCTATAAGAGTGACAGAGAGATAGATGCAGAACTCGGTGATCAGCGATGATCTTATCTGTTTTCTTTTTCTTTCTATACTTGTCCGTCTTGGTGTGATTGCGATTTGCGAGCACTAATTTTATTTTGAGGACAGAAACGACAACCTTGTTGCCTGTTGGTTTTTACTTGACGCAATAAAGTGATGACTTTTGGAAAGAGAGATGATTCTTGCGAGTTTCAACTTTTTATTTATAATTTATTATTTAATGTTATATTATAAAATAAAAAAATTCTATTCCTAAGCCTCATAAGTCACACATCATTCTTTTTATAATTTTTTTAATTTTATTCTCTTATCAAATATGTGGTATATGAATTATGAATAGAATAATTCAATTATTTTAAGAATAATAAAACTAAAAAAAAACTTTAAAAAAATTAAAAAAAAATTAAAAAAATTATAGTGTGTGGTGTATGGGCTTATGAATAGCAATGCTCTATAAAATAATATAAAGATAAAAAAAATCACGAATAGAGTACGTTTGGATAGTGAGAATATTTGAGAATTGTTGAGTATATTTGTGAATAATTATGAGTAGAGATTGAAGTGAGTTTGTGAGTCTCATTGAAAGTATTTTGAATTGTTTGGACGTGTGAAGTATGTTGAGTTGTTGACTTTTAGATAGGTAGTTAAAAAAAGTGTCGGTCCTATAAATATTATAGTGATTTTATTTTTAGTAATAAATATTATAGTGATTTTATTATAGTGATTTTTTAATATTAGTAAATATTATAGTGATTTTATTTTATTTTTATATATAATAATGATAAATATTATAATGATTTTATTTTTAATTTATATATAATAATGATAAATATTATAATGATTTTATTTTCATATATATAATAGTGATAAATATTATAGTAATGTTATTTTTTATTTATATATTATAGTAATTTTATATTTTTATTTTTATATAATAGTGATAAATATTATAGTAATTTTATTTTTATTTATATATAATAGTGATAAATATTATAGTGATTTTATTTTTATTTATATATAATAGTGATAAATATTATAGTGATAAATATTATAGTGATTTTATTTTTATTTATATATAATAGTGATAAATATTATAGTGATTTTATTTTTTATTTATATATAATAGTGATAAATATTATAGTGATTTCATTTTTTATTTTTATTTAATAGT
This sequence comes from Juglans regia, assembly GCF_001411555.2. Lineage (NCBI taxonomy): Eukaryota > Viridiplantae > Streptophyta > Magnoliopsida > Fagales > Juglandaceae > Juglans > Juglans regia. Next base: position 25,129,439 of record NC_049901.1, on the reverse strand, counting down.
GATAAATATTATTGATTTTATTTTCTATTTATATATAATAGTGATAAATATTATAGTAATTTTATTTTTTTATTTATATATAATAGTAATAAATATTATAAAATGTTTGTGAATAGTTATATCACAATTAACATGTGATAAAATGTGATATGAACATGTGAGAATGTAATCTCTTAAACCTACAATTAATTTGATGACTTATCCAAAAAAGCCTAAATCGAGCCAATAAAAAATTTAGACCCGTTGAGGAACTCGTTACAAGAACTTAAATTAAATGAAAATCTAAATCCGTTGAAAAACCTGTCTCAAGAACCTGAATTATAAGTAAGAACGCTACAAAGGTCATAATTTGCTTTTGATATGTTCAAAATTTCATTCAAGAACAAGATGAGATAAGCTCAACTTATAATAATTTCATAAACTGATTAAAATGAGATTACAAAGAGTATTTAAAGCAAAACCTAATTAAAACTCTAGTCAAAATAAATCTCCATTTTTCAAAAATGTCCCTGAGTGAATAATGTCACATCTACAGTAAGGCTACAGTACTAGGTTAGTAACTTCTTGAAACCCTAGTTCAACAAAATAATAACTTTCCCAACATGTCCTTGAATAGGTGCCCCTTAAGTCATTCTCATAATAAATTCAATTATTCTAAACTAATAAAATAAGTCATTTAAATGAATTAAACAAGTTGAAAACCTTCAAGTGTTCAAAGTCTTTAAATCATGTTGTTGTCTTCTTCTATAACTTGTATGAAATGAATTAAAACTAGATTTTCATCCTTCGAGCCCATCTTGAATGTTAGGCTCTTGCTAGACATGTCTCAAGTGGATTGTACCAATCTTTGCATTACCTCCTTGATCTTCTTGGCTCTTGACCTTGTAATTGGTCCATCTGAAACTTGCAAAAGATCTTTAAGACTAGATCCATCTTGGTACCTATCATTCACTCTCTCCTCAAAATGATTCGACCTCGAATCTCCACCTGCATCAAAGAGAAAAAGGTGACTAACATTGAAAATAGCATAAACTTGATACTTACCTGGAAGATCCACTTGATATGCATTATCATTAATTTGTTCAAGAATTTGGAAAAGTTCATCCAAGCTACTCCTGTCATCAACAAGTAAAGGCATTATTAAATTTAAATGAGTAAATGGATTAAGTCTATAAACAATTTCAAAATGTGAAAATTTAGTAGTAGCACGAACGCTCCAATTATATGTAAAATCAATGAATGACAAATAATACTCCTACAAATATTCATGAAACACATATAAAGTCTTCCTTACACCAAAATTACCACTCCAATTATATGCAAACTCAATGAAAGATAAATGATATTCCTATAAACGTTCATGCAACAAGTCAATAAATGGCAAATGAAACTCCCACAAATGTTCATGCAACACATCTAAAATCTTCTTTACACCAAAATGACCACTCCAATTATATGCAAACTTAATTAAAGACAAATAATATTCCTGCAAACGTTCATGCAACAAGTCAATGAATGACAAATGATACTTCACAAATGTTCATGTAGCATGTCTAAAATCTTCTTTACACTAAAATGGTCATTCCAATTATATGCAAATTCAATGAAAGGCAAATGATACTCCCATGCAACAATTCAATGAATGGCAAATGATACTCCCACAAACGTTCATGCAACAAGTCTAAAATCTTTTTTACACCAAAATGATCCATCAAACCAAATACATGTATAAGGAATTCTCGCATAAGACTAGTAAGCTCACAAAGTCTATTCTCTTTAAAAAAAATACCAATCTAGTCTATAGAAATGACCAAACGATGCTTTCTCACGTACTCTATACACACTAGCCAAGTCATGATCATTAACATACAATTTCTTATCATATTTAAGTCTCAATAACTTTTCATCTAAAATGATAACGAGGACATACATTCTTGTTAAAGCAACAACTATAAAAAATTTTCATACCTTGTGTGTACTTGATTACATGAGGAAATGTCTCAATGAATTGCACCAACTTGGCATGCATTCTATTCAACTTACCTTGTCCATTCAAGTGTGTCAATGACTCATGTTCTTTAAATAAAAGTTGGGTAGGAATTGTTGCACTTGGCACAAAATCAATGTAATCCTCTATCTCTCTAACAGGTGGCAATCCACTAAACACTACGCTAGAAATTATGACCTCATATCCCTACAACAAAAAAACAACAAAAAAATAATACTAAGGCAAAAAGTCGTTAAATTCGTTACTATAAAAAACTTGCCTTAACATAAAAACTTACTTTTGTTTTTCTGTTTCTTTCTGCAATCTCTCTTTTTTTTTCCTCTCGTGGCTCCACTTTTTTTTCTTGACTCTCAGCCACCTCTCTATTTTCTTTTTCACTTTCTCTTTCTCTTGATGTTTCGGCCTCATTCTTTTTTTTCCTCTCACTCTCTTCTTCCTTTTTACTCTCATTTTTTCTTTCTCTCCTATTTTTTTGAACTCTCGGCATCACAATTGTTTTTCAACTCATTCTCTATTTTTCTTGAGATTTCAGCCTCAGCTTCATCGTTTTTCTCTCTCATTTTCGGTCTCACTATTTATTTTTTTCTCAATCTCATCCTCACTTTTACTCTATCTTTTTTTTTTTATCAATATCACTTTTTAGCTCTGGTTGGCCCTCATGGATCTGTGTTGGAGTTAAATGAGAAAGTTTGATTATTTTTCCATCATTTTCAAAACTGTAAATGTTCCTTAACCAATTATGGATCATTTTCCTATCATATTGCCACAGCCTCCCCAACAAAATATGACCAGCATGCATTGGTACTACATCACAAAGCACTCATCCTGGTATTTTTCAATTGAAAAAGAAACTAAAACTTGCTTATTTACCCTAACCTCCCCACAATCATTCAACACTGCAATTTGTAAGGTCTAGGGTGTTTCAAGGTAGGTAAACTCAATTTCTCAACTAAATAGTACTAGCCAAATTAATACAACTCCTCCCATCAATGATCATACTACATACTTTGTTGTTGACGTGGCATCTATTATGAAAAATATTCTCCCTCTATTGCTCTGCATCATCCATCTTAATGTGTGTATTGAGAACACGTCTGGCAACAAGAGACTCACCTGTCACGGTGTATTCTATTACATCATTATCACTAGCATCAACCAACTCGGGCATCTCATTACTATCATTCTCACTCTCAGTCATCACCTCCTATTTGTCACGCATAATCATCACCCGCTTGTTTGGACATTGAGAAGCAATGTGCCCTGAACCCAAACACTTAAAACATTTAATATTTTTATTCCTTGAATGTTGGATTTCTACCTTGAGTTTGTTCTTGCTAGTTCCCTCATATTTTTCCTTAGGTGGTTCAGTCTTTCCCTTTGTTACAGCATAATCATTCTTATCCCACTTTGGTTTCCAATGAGTGCTAGAAACCGAAATGTACTTTGCTGTCCCCTTTCCTTGCCACTCTACCTTCATAGCCATGTGCACCATATCCTCGATCTCCACATAATGCTGCAATTCAACTACATTGCCTATTTACCTATTCAACCCATTCAAAAATCTAGTCATGGTAGCCTCCTGGTCCTTCTTTATATTAGCCCGAATCATCGCCATCTGCATCTCCTTATAGTAATCCTCCATACTCCTAGACCTTGTGTAAGATTTTGTAATTTCTAGTAAAGGTCTCTATAGTAATGGCTAAGTACAAATCTCCGCCTCATGAGAGCTTTTAACTCTCCACATATCTCTACAGGCCTCTCATAATTCCTCCTCCTATTGGTCACTAATTGATCCCACCAAATAATAGCATAATCAGTGAACTCAGTTACCGCCAACTTCACTTTCTTCTCTTTTGAATAACTATGACAATCAAAGATCAACTCTATATTTTTCTCTCACTCTAAATAAGCTTCAGAGTCACTTCTATCTTGGAAAGATGGTATTTTTATTTTGCTGCTTCCAAGGTTCCTATCTACTCCATCTTGACCCCCTGGGTTTCCCCTAAGTTCTCTTTCATGCCTAATTCCTCTATGTCTGCTCATTCCACACATCCCAACTTCCAATGTTATATCTTCCTCATCATCACCATATTCTCTTCATTCTCATACCGATTTTCAACACTAGACTCACGTTGCTGCCTATCTCTCCTGATGAGTGAGCGAGAGTGCACTATAAATACTATATTATTGGACTAAAATGCTAAAATGTGAATAGAAATCATAGCAATTAATATGTATTCTTAAATTAAGTTTCTATTTACTTTGGAATACTCCTGAGCGGATTTTTATGTTTAATTTCAATATTTATAAAGAGCAAGTCCAAACCTAGTCAAATTCAAAGGACTTTCAAGTGGGCAAGACGTTGGAACAACTTAAGAACTTTCAACTCTTCAAATAAGGATAATGATGAGATTTGAGAGTAATTCGGATCAAGAGGAAAAGTCAATCCAAAATTTGGTAGAAGACAGCCTGTATATACTTTAATATTTTGATCATAAATATCCATTTAAATATCGGATTGATACGATTCTTGATGCGTTAGAAATTGATCTTAAAGGGCTACAAAGTTATCTCTAATAAGGATTTCTAAATTCGAACTCCTGAAGCACGTACGTGCCTGCCAAGATGAGTCCTACAATTTAGACAAGTTTTTATGTGGGAATATGAAGAAATTAGGGCTTCTTTCCTACCCTATATAAGTATGTTATTAGCATGAATTAAGAGTTTTTTAGGGAGGATGATGGCTCAGTACTGAAGAACGAAGAGACGAAATTAATTTCCATGGCCACCATTTGCTTCATTTTTCTCTTGAGATTTTTATTATCCATTATATTTATGGGTAATTAAATTCTCAATTAGGGTTAGGGATGAATTTATACATTAGATGATATTTTTAATTTATGTATTTGGCTTTCAATTACTAAAACTCTTTTGTTTTATCATTCTCAATTTATTGTAGATGTTTTCTTCTCTAAATAATCATAGCATTGATTATGTTTATAGATTCAATCATGATTTTTCTATTGAGTGGATTAGTTCTTTGATTATGTTTGGATAAATTATTTATCTATATTGATTTAATGCTTTGCTGCAATATTGCTCTCTGAGTATATTGTCCTCATTGGATTTTCTCAATAATGATAATAATTTACATATTTTAAAAGTGGTGAATGATTTTTCAAGAGTTACATTTTGTTGAATTTTGGTTTATAAATCTATACATTCCGATTGGGAATATTGAGAATTGAGCTCCCAATTGAATTATTCAATGAATTAAGAATAAGTAAAATACCAGATTTGTGGAAGAGATTCTCGACACTTTTCTGTTGGTCAAATTTGAGTACTTTTTCCGTTAGTCACTTTGCTTCACTTTAATTTGCATTTAAAATTAATGTTTGTTCTTCATTAATCATTTAATATTTTTATTTAGTTTCTTTGTACCGTCTGCTATTCCTTTAATTTGTCTCTCTGTGGAATCGACATCCCAAAGCTGTGCGACAACTACCGCATATTCAAAGCTCAGTCAACAAATTTCTTTCTTTCTCCTTGTTGTAACTATGTAGCAACATTTGAATATGCTACATTTTCATTTCTTTTTCTTTTTCTTTTTTTTAGAATTTTTTTTTCTTTCATTTCCTTTTTCTTTCTCTAATTTAATCACAAACAACAATATTCAATTGTGAAAATCAAGAAATTAAATTTAAACACACAAGAATTGACAAAAAGCCAAAGAATTTCGGCAACATACTTTTTGTTTTTTTTGTTTTTTTCTCTCTAATTCAATCACAAACATCAATATTCAATTATGAAAATCAAGAAATAGAATTCAAACATACAAGAATTGAAAATGAAGTAGAAAAGAATCAATAGAACAACACTCCAAGCAATTGAAAAACTTAGTGATGCAAGAAATCTTAGAATTTTGAGACCCTAGGTGATGCAAATTTCAGCCAAACCAAAAAATCCTAAGAATTTCAGCGGCCTACTTTTTGTTTTTTTTTCCCTCTCTCTCTGTCTCTTTTTACAACCCTAGAACAATGAAGTTCTAGAATTAAATTTAAAAATGCAAGAATTAAAAGATAGAATCAGACCTGATTGGAAATTGAGCTTTGAATACTAAATGATATGAACATGTGAGAATTGAATCTCTTAAACCCACAATCAATTTGAAAACTCATCCAAGAAAACCAAAATCAAGCTAATGGAAAATTTAGACCCGTTGAGGAACTCGTTTCAAGAACCTAAATTATATCAAAATCTAAACTGGTTGAGGAACCTGTCTTAAGAACCTAAATTATAAGGAAGAACGCCACAAAAGTTGTGATTTGCCTTTGATAAGTTTAAAAGTTCATTCAAGAACAAGAGGAGATAAACTCAACTCACAATGAATAAATTCATCAAATTTCATAAACCAATTAAAAAGGGGCTACAAAGTATATTTAAAGCAAAACCTAATAAAACACTAGTCAAAATAAATTTCTATCTTCCAAAAAGGCCTCTGAGTGAATAGTGTCGCGTCTACAGTAAGGCTACAATACTCAGCTACAGTAATTTCTTGAAATCCTAGTTTAACAAAATAATAGCTTTTCTAACATACCCTTAAATAGGCGTCCCCCTTAAGTCATTCTCATAATAAACCAATTTATTATAAACTAATAAAATAAGACCTTTAAATAAATTAAACAAGTTGAAAGCCTTCAAGTGCCAAAAACCTTTAAGTCATGTTGTTGCCCTCTTCCATTGCTTGTATCAAATGAATCAAATGTAGATTTTCAACCTTCAAGCCCATCTTGAATGTTGGGCTCTTGCTAGACTCCTCCCAAGTGGATTGTACCAATTCTTGTATTGTCCTCTTGATCTTCTTGGTTTTTGACCATGTAATTGGCCTATCTAAAACTTGTAAAGGATCTTTAAGATTAGGTTCATCTTGGTGCTCATCACATTGTTTGTTGCTTTCACTACCATATGAGAGTCTCTGTAACGCCTGTCCTTGTGGTAGGACTTTTTCTAAAATATTTTTATAAAAAGGACGACGGGAATTACCGTCTTGTTTAAAACTTTTCACTTGCATCCCCAGGGTGCGAGACTCTACGCTTATAAATAAAATGTGCTTTGATCATAAAAGAGGATTACAGCGGAAAACATAAGTCTTATAATAAAAAGGCCTCGTACGTTTAAAACTCGTGCCTAGACTTCCGTGCTCTTCCCTATGGGCCGTGTCCGTCCTGATCGTGCAGTTCCTGTGAGGGGGAGGGACATGCATAAAAACTAAAATGAGTCGAAGACTCGTAAGCATTACTTCATACGGTTAAAATATAACAACATAGGTTTTCATTCATGCATTCATCATTCGTACATACTATTACGTGCGTGCCTACGTGTCGTGTGTGCGTTCGTTTGAAAACGTCACTGGACGGGGCTTTTCTTTTAAAAGGGCTTTCCTCTATTTAAAACGTGTCCCCCGTCACTGCCTTCATTTCTTCAAGAGTCGGTGTACGGGGTTTTACTTTAAAAAGGGCTTTCTCGTCGTAAAACGTTTCCCCCGTTAGTGCCTTCATTTCTTAAAGAGCCCGTGCTCTTGTGCTCTTGTGCATACATGTGCATTCGTGCGTTCGTGCGTGCGTGCATACATCCATTCTTTCTTATCGCTTTCATAGGCCAGTACACACAATTACGCCCCGTGTGTTTGGGGTTAGCGGTCTTCCTTTGGACCCGGATTCCGCCCGTGGCCACGGGTTGGGAACCCCTTTTCATAGGGGGCAGCACTGGGTGCACTTCCAGCGCTACTTACCCGGCATTGCAATCTGCCCATTCATCGGTACCCTTTCATTCATGTCATGTGGCCGTTACGTGTCTTCATACATTCATGCTTTCATTTCTTTCTTTCTTTCTTTTCATTCGTTCGTTCATGTCAGCTGGAATGAGCTGAAGCTTTCATTCAGTTCGTTCTTTCATTTAACAGTCCTTTCTTTTTGTGAGAAAATATCGTTTGGGGCGTAAGCCCGAAAATGGTCTTTCTGTTTTCTTTTTCAATTTCATTTCAGCTCTATCCTCTTTTTAACAAAGAACATACATGGGCTTAAGCGTCAGCTTCCGTGGCATCCTATAAGTGTCACCTTGAACGTCGTCAATCATGGCATCCGCGAGTATCACCTCGTGGTGCACATGAGAGCGTCGGTTTCGTAGGATTCACAAAAGCATCTGCTTTCATGCCTTTCATGCATCTTCATCAGTTTATGAATTTTTCTTAGAAAATACATACAATAGATACAGCGTATAGTCATCCATTCACATGCGTACAATTAATACTTTGGGGTGCGTAAAAAGGGGCTGCCAATGAGGGGCCGTACATACTTATGCTTTTGAACATTTAGCATTTTCTTTCTTAAAACGTCTTTAGTCTTTTTGTGAGCATTTTAAAGGAAAAGCGTTTCTTGTATCTTTGATAACTCTAAAAGAGTATGAACGTAACACTTACCTGGACTCCATGCTACTTGCATGTCATTCAGTCCATTCACATGCTTGTCAGATGGCAACCTACATGCATACACATAACCTTAGCATCATCCTCTATCTAATGCATAAGTAACTTAAACTATAAATAGAACTACGCTATACTTAGAACACTCTCCTTCTATCCCGTGCACTTACGTGCCCTTCACTATGTTAAACCCTTCGAGGACCACTTACGGTCACCACAACTTCCAACTCAAAGTCTTGCCTCGAGTGCTCATCCACTAAAGTGAACCCCTTATTCACCTTAGGATTAAGACACTAGGACATTCGTCTTACTCTTCTTACAACCACATTCGACGCATGATTCCGACCGATGGAATCACACATCTCAATCCTAACGATGCATCCGTCACTATCTTCATGCATCTTGGCCCACACTAAATCCTCATTCCCATCCATAAAGACACATGGCTCTAAGCCAACTCTGAGGCTTAAGCACCGTGCAACTATGCTCATGACAGATTACCCATTACATATGGTGAATCCGTCCGGCACGTGTCTCTCACCATGTTACACAGGTACCTTACCCCTTTATCACCTAAGATCAACGTATATAACACGTTGATCACCTGCTCGTAGGGACAAGGGCCATACTCCGATACCAATCTTCTCTTAACCCGGCTAGCATGACTCTTCACGCTACCCGTCCCTTTTGACAGTTCATCCCAACACTTAACACGACAAGACTCCATCCATAACTACGTTTCATGTCACGTTATATAGCCCGAGATTGTTCCAGTGCTACACTGTGACCTTGTCGTATTACCTGACATTCTACTACATCACTCCTGACTCATCACGAGTACGGTTCCTCACGTACTCCCGTCACATCGTGACATCTCGTCACGTTCCCATTACGCAATTTCTACACTTCAACACTTCACCCATCATAAGCATGACTTCCAATAACCACGTCACTTCGTGACGTTGCCCAATCATGCTTCCGCTGCGTACTCTTACACTTGTTCTACTACTTCATGCATACTCCTGGCCATAAGTCCATCACAGTGACACTTATCACTTCAGACTACAGGCTACGCCATAGCTACTTCGGGACACTGTTTCACAGTTCCCGACGCTATCCATCACGTTCCACGCCCATCAATCACATAACCATCCTTATCTCTACGACACGCCACACGGAGTGTCGCTGCTACGTGGAGTACACTCCACGTATACTCCCTTCATACACACCACGTTACCATTATGGCCTACCTACCATATGGTACATCACTCCATCACAGGGAGTACGTTCCACTCGTACTCCCTTTACATAAGCTCCATCACCACTATGGCCTACACGCCATATGGTGCATCCATATGGAGTGCATTCCACATGCACTCCATCCATACACACCATATCACCACTATGGCATGGCCGCCATATGGTACATCATTATATCACATGGAGTACACTCCTCGTATACTTCCTTCATACACACCACGTTACCATTATGGCCTACCTACCATATGGTACATCACTCCATCACAGGGAGTACGTTCCACTTGTACTCCCTTTACATAAGCTCCATCACCACTATGGCCTACACGCCATATGGAGCATCCCCAATTATATGGAGTGCATTCCACATGCACTCCATCCATACACACCATATCACCACTATGGCATACCCGCTATATGGTACATCATTACATCACATGGAGTACACTCCTCGTATACTCCCTTCATACACACTACGACACATCACCATTATGGCGTCCTTGCCATATGGTGAATCACCCATCATATGGAGTACATTTCACATGTACTCCATCCATACACACCATATCACCACTATGGCATACCTGCCATATGGTGCATCACCCGATCACATGGAGTACACTCCTCGTATACTCCCTTCATACACACTACGGCACATCACCACTATGGCATACACGCCATATGGTGTATCTTACCATCTCATGGAGTACATCCCATTTGTACTACTCCCCACATCACCACTATGGCATACACGCACACATCACCACTATGACATACACGCCATATGGTGCATCGCACCATCTCATGGAGTACATTCTACATGTACTCCTCTTACGCGCACTACGCCACTGAGTACGCTCCACTTGTACTCATCCCGTTCCACCATACCCCAGGAGGGTATATTTTACATATACTCTCCTTGTCTCGCGTTACGCCACACATAAAGTACACACAGCGTGTACTATTCCCATCCCCTATGCCACATCACCATTATGGCATATCCGCCACATGGTGCATTACTCCACCACATAGAGTACACCCATCGTACACTCCCTTCATACACATCACGGCATGTCACCATTATGGCGTACCCGCCATATGGTGCATCTCACCATCACATGGAGTACATTTCATTTGTACTCCCTACATATACAACACGCCACATGCACACAAAGTACACTCAGTGTGCACCGTATCCATTCCACATACACCATGCCACCATTACAGCACATATTTCCCAATCACACTACACAGCACACTTCCCAATTACGCCCAACACATCACAGTACACTACACGGCACAATGCACCTCCATCCAATACAGATAAGCCCAACACTTCACTACACAGAATGCCCAACACTTCATCACAATGCCACAACTCCACAAATACTAACAGCACAGTCCACAACCTAGTCAACTAATCAATATCTAACATAATTATGAGGGATAGAGCATCGACGGGATAACCCGTGCGTTGCTTGCAGATCGTTATAGCCGATGATGTCGGAAGAGTCGTACGTGGCGGCTAACTCACGTACGGTGACTATTTAGGTGTTTGGATAGCTAGGTGTGGTCTTGGAAAGGCTCGTGATAGTCTTGTGATGATGGTAAAGAGCATAACATGGCGAATCTAGCCGTGTACAGTGGCGGTCAATTACACGCAGTGACTGTCCATCACGTGCAGTGATTACCCATCACATAAAGTGATGGTTTAGACCTAGGGCTTGGCTAAAGGAGGTGTGGTGAATCTCGTGGTGGCGTCGAGGTGGCGCCACGGTGGTTCACGGTGGCAGATCTGGCCATTCCATGAAGGAGAGGTCGTGGGAGAGTGAGAGAGAGTGTGCTCTCGTGGGTGGCAGATCGGGGCCAAGGGAGGTCGAGCTAGCTTGGTGGCGGCCTGAGGAGGCTGGAGGTGGTAGTTACCAGCCGTGGGTGGCGGTGCACAGTGGTGCACGGCGTGCAACCCGTGCGTGCGTGAGAGGGGAACCATGAGGTGGAGGAGGGGGTTTCTGGCCATGGGTCACATGGAGGAGGTCGGGGAAAGGGAGAGGAGGTCCATGGCGTCGCATGGTGGTCGTGGGTGGCCGCGTACGGCAGCGCACGGTGGGAAATGGGCTAGAGACCCATTTCGGGTACTTGCCGTGGAAGGAGGGGGAGGACTGCTTCATAGGGGCTGGCTTCGGTGGAGGATGATGGCCGGTGGGAGAGGAGCTCGCCGTGGGAGCGGTGGAGCCATTGGGCGGCGCACGGCGGCGCTACGCGCACAAGCCCGTTCGGGCTTCACACTTCGAAGGGAGAGGAAGAGGGAGCGTGAGGTGGAGGGGTTGGCATGGTTGAGCTCGCCGGCGTGAGGAGCAGTCGGTGGTGTCGGCGGTGTGGCCTGGCGACGCACGGCGGCGCCGGGCTGTGCGTTGGAAGGCTTCGGCCTAGAGTGGCCTGCGTACTTCGTACGCCGAATGAGAGAGGGAGGAGAGAGAGGGTTACAGGGAAATGAGAGGGAAAAGAGAGGGGTCTGGGTATTTAACCCAGTCCTTTCGTCTGGGGGTCTACACGACGATCTAACGACGAATAATTAAAACACTGATTTGAAGATGCGTAAAATATTAACTTAATTAAAAGCACTTAGAGGAATTAAGGTAGATATTATTTTAAACTAACTTTAGTTTATAAAATAGTATTATTCATCATTAATAAAATGATGAAGTTTCACTTAACATTTTTAAAAGGGTTGAACCATTTAATTAATAAAAGTTCTCAACATAATTTAAATCCCATAATATCTTAAATAATTGAAATCATTTTAATAATAATATTAAAATGATTTCCGGCAATTATAATATTTTTGTAGCTCTTCAATAATATTATGATTGTCGTATTTAAGATCAAATCTTAATTCAACAATGATGGAAATACTCCTTATAAATATTTCCAGCATATTTAAAACACCGGGCGTGCCCTAGAAGTCACACGATATCTTTCGAGACACGCTATCATGGTTCGACACGCATAACGTGACTCGCAGTCGGTAGTGAGAAAGACAGATGATCACATAATCTCTGCCATTAGGGTTTGCTTACGTCATCAAGACGAAACATACGTCAGAAAGAGAGAAGCGTACGTAAGAAGAAAGAGCTGGGTATTACAGTCTCCCTCTAATATCAAATCCGAGAGGCCCAATTCTACACATGAAACTACAGCTCTCTTTAATGCCAAAGCTTTTGCAAAAATTGGTTTCTTGTTATGATCAAAATTTGAACAAAGGCATGCCAACATCTCACCCCTTGAGTCTTTAATAACTACTCCAATACCCACCCTATTGTGACGAGTATCTACAATAGCATCTCAATTTACGTTCATTGCCAATTCAGCGGGCTTTTCCCACTTGACTAATGTTCTATACCTTCTGGTGATGATTTTGACCTGTGATGAACTCACTTAGGTGCAGCTTGGATAATGAGTTGAGATGAAATAAGTTGAGATGAAAGTTGAAAGTTGGATAAAATAATGTTAAAATATTATTTTTTTAATATTATTATTGTATTTGAAATTGAAAACGTTCAATTGTTTATTATATTTTATGTGAAAATTTGAAAAAATTGTAATAATGAGATGAGGATAAGATGAGACACTTGCAGCTTTTATGACACTTCTGAGGTGATCAAATTTTTTATCAAACAATAATGAGTTTCTTCTTAACCAGATCTTCCTCATAATACAAGCTACTAACACCACCTCCCTCCCTCCACTTTCAAGTGTAAGTTCTATTTTTTCCATAAAACCACAAAGTCAGATTCAGAGCTACTCCACTTATGCACAGTGCTATCAGCTTCTGCCCAGACATCCAAGACTGCAAGACAACTCCAAGGTGCATGCATGGTTGTTTCAGTCTCCCTCTCACAGATGGGGCACATTTTAGTATCTATTGCTTCTTAAATAGATTTTGCTTGATTGGGAGTAAATCATGACCAGCCTTCCACAAAAAGTGCTTCACCACACCTTGTTCATTTAGCCCCCAGGTCAGGTTCCACATTGTTTCTAAATTAATCCCTGCTGAAGATTCCCCTTTCATCCTCTTCATTCTTTCATATTCTAGATGGTAAACACTCTTAACTGAGAATTTACCATCATTTGATCTTCCCCAAACCATTTTGTCCACTGCTCCCCTACCTACTTAGAGGAGTATTACAAATGGCTTCAGCTTCAACTTCAATAAAAGTATCATAAACTAGTCCTTTCTTCCGTAATCTAGTTTCAATAGCAATGAGTTGTTACACCTTTGAATCAATAGGTAAGTTTTTAATAGGAGATTGCACACAGAGAAAATTTTGAGTTGGCAGCCATTTGTCCTTCCATATTTTAATTCTACTTCCATCCCCCACCCTCCATATCAAGCCCTCTTTCACTAGGTCTAGAGAGGACCATAAACTTCTCCATATGAAGGAAGGACCACAACCCAACTTAGCCAACCTCACATATTTGAAATACTTCTCTCTCATTATTTTTGCCACTAGTAAAGAGGGGTGATTCAAAATTCTCCAGCATTGCTTAGCAAGCATTGCCTTATTAAAAAATTCAAGGTCTCGGAAGCCAAGCCCTCCATTTTTTTTTGATTCACCCATTTTAAATCAACTTCTCCATTGAATCTTCTTATCATCTTGCTTATGTCCCCACCAAAAACTTGCAATGAGGGAAGATATCTCCTTTCAAAGCCTTCTTGGTAATCTAAAGACACTCATAGTAAAGGTAGGTATTGCCTGAACAATAGCCTTGAGAAAAATCTCCTTACCTGCCTACGATAGAAAGGAGTTCTTCTAGCTACTGATTTTAGACCAAACCCTCTCCTTCCTGTTTCTGAATGTATTATAGCTTGATCTACCCACCATGGCTGGTAGACCAAGGTATCTTTCATAATTTCCAGATACAGACACCCTTGTTACACATTGGATTTGTGATCTAGTTGACATATCAGTGTTTGAACTTAAAAAATAGTAGTCTTCTGCATGTTCAAGCGTTGACTGAGGCTTCCTCATGCATTCTCAATAAACCTTGAATCTCCCGCCATTCAGCCAACTTAAATCTACTAAGAATTGCACAGTCATAATCAAAGAGTAAGTGATTTACCCTTGTTCCTCCTCTTGATACTGCTACTCCCCTTGTGTCCCCCCTTCTCTCAATTGAGTCAATCAAGGAACTAAGCTCTTCTGCGCAAAGGATAAATAAGTAAGGGGGAAAGGATCCCCTTGTCTTATCCCACTTGTTGATTTGATAATCTTTTTAGACTCCCCATTAACAATGATTGAATAAGTCACAGTTGTCACACACTTATTATCAAGGAGATTCATCTATCTCCAAACCCCAATCTCCTCATCATAGACTCCAAGTATTTCTACTCTATCCTATCATAGGCCTTTGACATGTCTAGCTTGAGAGACATACTTCCATTCCTTCCTTTTTGTCTTATCTTCATCGTGTGCAATGTTTCATAAGCTATCATAACTTTATCAGTAATGAGTCTTCCAAGTATGAAGGAAATTTGGTTGCTGGAAATAATGACAGGGAGCACTTTCTTCAACTTGTTAGCAAGTATCTTTGAAACAAGTTTATATAGCACGTTACATAGACTGATTGGTCTGAATTCACTTACAGCAGAGTGGTTTTTAACTTTTGGAATTAGGGCTATATAAGTACAATTAACACAACTTTCCAAACTCACCTCCCCATTTAAAAAACTTAATATAGCATTACTTACCTTCTCCCCCACAATACTCCAATATGCTTGATAAAAGCAAGCTCCATACCCATCAGGGCCTGGGGACTTCAAAGGACCCATATGCTTTAAAGCTTCCTCCACCTCAATTCTTGTGAACCTTATTTGTAGTTCATCATTCATTCGACTAGTGACTCTCGATTCAACCTCTTTAAGGCATTCTTCTATTTCTTCCATTGTAGGATATGATGAATTGAACATGTTATTAAAATAATAATAAAAGACTCCCTCTATCTCTTCTTGCTCAGCCGCCATGCTACCCATTGGGTTTTTAATTTCCTTGACCTGATTCTTCCTCCTTCTTTGGTTGGCACATGAATGGAAAAACTTGATATTTTTGTCACCTAGTTGATACCAAGTTCTCTTTGCTCTCTGACTCCACTTTATATCTTCTTGCTTAAGAAGCAGACCCAACTCTCCTTGCAAATTATTAATTAACTCAGCATTATGGGAGCCCTCATTCTCCTGTTCATTCTTTAGTCTTTCGATTTTTTGCTTCAGAATTGTCTCAGCCTCCTTATCTATTAACAAACTCCATCTAATCAAATCTCCCTTGCAAGCTATTCAACTTGTCTTGCACTTTCTTTATCTGATTTTGTTTTGCTACACATCTATCCCAAGCCTCTTCTATCACCGGTCCTCCTTCCCAATCCATTATCCACTTTGCTTCACATATGAATATTCTCCTTCTCTTTCTTTTCACTAAATTTTCTTATCTCAGCTTTGGCAGAAGGGCCTTTTGGTCTGATTGGCTTACTGTCAAAACTTCAACTTCTCTATCTCAGAAAAGTTCAGACCACTGAAAGTTAGCAATAGCTCTATCTAACCTCTCTCCTTTGTAAAGGTGTTATCTAAATGCTTCTTGCTCCAGGTATACTTATTTCCCTCCCAACCCAAGTAAAAAATATTGTTAGCTTCTAAAGCCTTTCCAAAATCTTCCATCTGAGCTTCTGGTCTAGGTCCCCCCGCCCACATTTTCATCTTGACAAACAATCTCATTGAAACCTCCAATTATGCACCATGGTTTCTCTGTTGATGAGTTTAACAATGACAAGAGATTCCATGTAACTCTTCTCCTACTTGCCTTAGAATGACCATAGAAACTAGTTAATAGCCATGACAAGTTTTTCTCCTCACACATAACTGTAGCATTAATATGATACTGGGAGAAATTAACAATTTCCACATCCACATCTCTACACCACATCAAGGCCAAACTCCCATTTCTACCCAATGAATCTACAATAATACAACACTCCCATTGCAACTTCTTCTTAATACCCTCAAATTTGCAAGCTACTAATTTTGCCTCCATTAGGAAGTTCATCTTGAGTTTCTTGTCCTTCACCAATATGTAAAGGTTTTGAACTGTCGGGGGATTCCCATCATTCCCTTTCTCAGCATGAGGTAGCTGTTGTAAGCTAGGCTCAGATCCAGGTATAGAGGGCCTCTCCACCAGAGGTTCTGCACTTTTGTAACCCTCCTCCCCATCACTTTGTGCAACTTGCTTTTTTCTAGGGTAGTTTGGTAGATTGTCAACCATCGCTCTTCTTTCACCATTTTCAACAAACACTTTGTTCACCATTTCATCCACAGAAGCCTGTGCCCACCTCTTTAGAGCCAAGGCCATCATCTCATCCTCATCTATCCCCCCCCAGCAGCCTGTGTAGGAGTAAAATTAATGTTAGACACCCCATCCCCTTCCAAATTCTCACTGTTATACTCCCCTTCATTGTCTCCCATTCGTTCACTATGAAAGTTACTTTGTTTCTCCCCCATGAATTGTGATGAGCACGAAGCCATATTCCATACTGAGATCTACCACCATTCCCTTCTAAATCAACACAACCTTTTGCTCCATGTATTATTCTTCCACATTTAAAACATAACTTTGGAAGTTTATCATAGCTTAGTGGCACCCAAATTCTATTTCCCAATACATTAGCAGTTCTTCCTCTAGTTATCAATTTCCTCAAATCTAATTCAATCTTCACTCTCAAATAGCTTCCCCATCCAATCTCATCTTCACGGACGTCTACTTCTTTGACAATCTCAATAATTGCTCCAATCTGATTCCCTCCTTCTGGAGTCATACATGCCAATGACAGATTGTTCATATGTACCCATAATTCCTCATAATCAAAGTTCATCTTCTAAAGAGGGTTAAATCCATCAAACGATTTTAGAACGAGTAGTTGATTATCAAATAACCAACGCATTCCATCTAGAACTCTTCGTTTATCCTTCTGGTTTTCGAAAGTTACTACAAATAGATTTGGGATTATGTCATGAAAAGTAAACGATTCCCCAGCCTTCAGATCTTAGCCATAGTTGATCTAATAACTTCCTTACTTATTTTACGATCTGAGAATAGTTTTCCTACAAGGCTTCTATTTCCCGTTGCAGTCACCTTCCCCATATGCTCTGTACTTAGTTCAATTACAACATTTTCCTCCTCTGTAAGTTGAAGTTTGTCCCATCTTTCCTCCAGATCCTCCATCTTTGCCCACCCCAGTCTTGTGAACAGACTAGGGAAAGACACCTCCTCCCTTACTCTACGAGCAAGTTGAGACTATCACTTCGCCCAAGCTTGCTCCTTAGAGCAAGCTCAGAGAAGACTCCTGTATTGCATGTTTCGTGAGTTTAACTATTGTTTAGGAAACTTCGACATGAACATTGTGGAAAAGCTCAAGTATTAACTATTGTTTAAGTGAACATTCATATTTAACGAGGAGTCCAAGAGGTTATCAAAGACTTGGCACCATGGGTGGGGGCAGGATATCTAAAAAATAATGAATAATTATATTTGAAAGTCTTTACATTACACAATATTTACATGATATAATTTGATTTAGAAGATAAATTTTGAATTTTGAATCTTACAAATCAAATCATGCCATGTGGATGATGTGTGGTGTAAAGGCCTTTAAATAGCACACATACAACTATCTTATGACTTGTTTTAAACCAATCAATACAACTATGATACTTCGTTAAAAAATAAGTTCACTTTTGCACAACTACCCTTCATTTTAAGTAGAGTAATAAAATAGTAGTAGACTAATTATAGATTTATTATTTTTTTAAAGAATATATTACATATAATACAATTTTTTCTTTAAATTTTGTTCCAACCCATTTAAAAATCTGTCATGTGCTTCTTAAGCATGTGACAAGAAAATGTTTTCTTTTTTTTTTTTAGAAAAAGGACACATGACAAATTTTTAACTTGGACTTTAAAAAAAATGTACTCACCATATCCTCAAATAATAAAGAAAAATTTAATTTATAAGTCGGTGTGTAAAACACATTCTATATTATTGATATAAAAAAGCTTGATTTGTAAGAGAAATTTAAAACTTAAATCTCTTACAAATCAAGTTTTGTCATGTCAACGACATGTAATGTATGCTTTACACACTAGTTTGTAAGTAAAAGAACTCAATAATAAATGTTATTTTTTAGGGTAAATATTGGTTACACACTCCTTGTGCTGTACCTAATTTGGATTAGCTTCCCATGTTTTTTTTTTAAAAAAAGAAATAACACTGTAATTTCAATTATGTAGAAATGAGTGATTTTGTCAACTTTTTAAACTTGAGCAAAGCTAAGGATAACCACAAGTGATAGTTGCATGATGGTGGCTTCTACCCTAACCACTAATGATGGCTATGTTTTGGCTTGAACCAAACCACTTTCATGGTGACCACTTTTTGGCCACCACGTGGGTGGCCACATTTGGGCCAACCCATGGCTATTGGGTTGGCACTTCAGCCTGTGGAGTGGTCCAAATGCCTCCATAGGTCGAGGCACTATCCCCATAGCCATGGGGGTGTCCAGAATTGTGGCTGATTTTCGACCACCACAAACGTCGGCCAATTTTAGCCATCCTAGGATAAGATATCCTTAGCTTTATTTTTTCAAATTTCAATAATAAAAACTATTTTTTATTATAAAACTTTATTTTTAGTTCTTTTTTAAGATATTGAATTCTTTTCTTTTTCAATCAATAAGGTTGGCATGTGGCAGTTTATGATTGGTTCACATATTTTTCTCAAACATTGATGGACGGAAAAATTGACCAAAGGACCGATTTGTAAATAGTTGAAATCATAAGGTGTTATTTCTTAAAAAACAATACAGTAAGTCGGGTATAGAGAATGGGTGTGACTAAAATTACTTATTTTTAACTGCCCCAAAAACAATTTGGAGTAAAACTTTGTTCTTAACTAAATATTTTTCCCTCTACAAAAAATCTTCAAATATTCTTTATGGAAAATGCTATTTCTACAGAAGTTTTCCACCGAAAACTTCTACCGAAAGGCAATTTTATTTATTTTTTATTTTTTTATTTTTACTTAGTGATTAAGGAATGTTTTTAAATGAATTTATGATTTTTTTATATTTTTTAAAAATATTTAAAGTGTTTAAAAAAATGATTGAAAAAAAAGCAAAAAAAAAAAAAAAAAACTTTTGCCTTTCGGTAGAAGTTTTCGGTGGAAAACTTCTGTAGGAATAGCAGTGCTCATTCTTTATTCCTAATATATAAACAAAAGTTACAAAAAACTCTCCTACAAAAACACAAAAAACCCCTCTCCTACCATCAAATAAAAGACCACAAAAATATTGTAGCCTACAAAAAAAGATAAAATAATCCCTTAACTTTAATAGGTTTGAGATGTAAGTAGAGATTTTTTTATATATAAAACTAAAATCTTGAGCTATTTTTCTTACAAACAATTTCGAAAAAGTCGAAGATATATTTTTCTAAAGGGTTAAATACTAAAATAATTTTTATGATTTGCTCTATAGTCAAATTAATACCTAAGAGCACTTTCAATTGTTGATTTTTCAATCTTGTTTTCTATTATACATGAACAAAACTAACTTTTTATATTTTAACTAATCACTTTTACAGTATATCATATATCAACTTATTTTTTTATTCTTCATATCATTTAAATAATTTTTTTATTCTTTTTAAATATTCCCTCTAACTACCAATAAATTTGCAATATCTTTTATATACAATGTGATATAATTCCGTCTTATACACAAAATAAAAATACATAAGTCGAAACAAAATATGAAAAATGGGGATCGTATTATGAAAATATTTTCAAGATATTTTGTGGAAGAGAATGAAATAGAGGTGTTTTAGGTAATGAACAATAAAATGAATTTGCTTAGATGATGGAAATCAAAGTAAGAGTAAGTGAAATATAAATAATAATAAAATATTTATGTAGCGGATTTACTTTAAATGAATGTAAAATAATAGGTTTTACATGATCCATTGAGTCTGATTTGTGGACAAAAATCTTCAAGGACATGTACACCAGGCAAATGTCTAAGCGAGGCTTGCCTTGGAGGATACAAATAGCAGGAGTGAACAAGAACAGTCGGAACCAACTGGAACGGCCAAATCAAGTAGAGAACCGGTCAATAGACGATCCAAATATTCAAAAATTGTGTTCAAACCGGTGAACCAACCTATATAATATATATTATTTTATTCTTTGTTAAACAACATCATTTTATAACATTTTGTTACAAAAAAGTAATTGAAAATATACCAAACAACATCGTTTTGGGTTAGCTCGAACCTCCCCCCCCCCCTCTTAATCATTTTCTTCTCTCCACCACTGTCTCTCTCTCTCATCTCTCAGAGCTCTCTCAGTTCTCCCTCCGGCCACCATCCGGCTATCCACGATTGGGACTCAACTCGCCAACCCCATCACCTTGACGTCGTCTATCTCTCCCTCGCGTCCCATCTATTTCTCATCTTCAAACCTTCTCATCTATATAGTCAGTTGGTTCATTTTCAGGTCTAAGTAGCAATGCCTAGGACACCTAGCCGATGCGGCCTGGTTCACGTAACTAAGACTGTTCAACTGGGCCGGGTTTTTTCCCGGCCAGGTCCAGAACCCGAAAAATCGGGTTCTGGTTCCGGGTTCCGGCCCGGATGAAACCCGGGTTGGAAAATCCGGACCTATCCGGCTAGGATACGGGTTACAAACCCGGGTATCGGGTTTTAAACCCGGTACCCAGATTTTACGATTCGCAAAGAAACCCCCCCCCCCGACTCTGCCTTTCTCGATCGCTCTTTCTCCTTTCTCTCTCGTTACTCTTGCTAAAGAAACCCTAGACCGTGCCTACTCGCCGCGACCCTATTGCTGCCGCCGCCGCATCTCCGTCGCCTTCCCTAAGACCCTGCCTCCATCGTGGCCCCGTGAGTCTTTCTCTCTCACTCTCACTCTCTATCTCCCTCTCTCTCTCTCTCCATTGGATTTCTGGGTTTGGCTTTCCAAGAGAGAAAAGTGTCATTTCTGCATATATATGATCTGGTAGCTCCAAGATAAAAATTGTTGTTCACAATCGTTAGTCTAGGACTCGACCTGATCTGGGTTTGGGTTGAAAATTATTTGAGTATCTTTTGTTGTCTAATGGATGATGCTTCATCTTTTGCTCAAGTAGTGCTGATTGATTTATATGTGTAAGGTGGGTTTATTATAAACCGTTTATGTGCTCCCATCCCATCTCTTTTGGCCTCGATGTGGATGAATGGGATTGTGTTTGGTGGATGATTTCATCTGCTGTGAATTTATTTTAATAATATTATCATTATTCATGAATAATATCAAATATTATATAGGGTTGTCTTGTGATTGTTGTTATTATAATTACAGAACATTATTTGTTATTATAATTACCCCAATCTGTTTTGGAGTAAACTAGTTATGTATATATATATTTGTATTCACCAAAAGTAAAAGTGTATCGTTATTTGAGGCTAAACACGTATCATTTTCCATCTAGAGATGCTAGTTTTATTTTTATTTTTTATATCATTTCTAAAATGATAGGGAGAGCTAGAGACAGGATGTTCTAGTATATGAATCTATGGAAACAAAATATTACTTATAACCATAATAGTAACTGTGAGCAACAAAATTGCACATCCTTATTGTCATTTTCAGTAGATTAGGCTTTGTCATTTTTACTTTTCTGTGAGCAACAGAATTGCACATCCTTATTGTCATTTTCAACAATTTTCTTACACAGATTTTATAGTTGTTTGTTAGATTGTAGCATGAAGGGTTGTCCTATCATTTTCAGTAAATAACAGAATATCGTTGGGTACCTCTACCCTCGTAAGAATCCTATGGAAACAACTAAGGTCATGGAAAGGGCCCTCAATTCCACTAGTTAAGCAAATAAACATTAAGCAACAAACCTAAAGAAAATACATACTTTGAGCAGCTCTACTTACTTTATCGAAAGCAATATGCAAAGGATTTGCTCCACCAATGCCAATATTCATTTTAGCATGTGTATCACCATCGAGTTTCAATTTCCCCAACAAGTACTTACAAACTTCTATTTTCCACTTGATCTTCAAAAAACCCAATTTTAAATTGCAAAACCTCTTTTTTCTTCTTCTTTCTTTATTCTTTTTCTTAATTCTTTTTTTTCTAATTCAGACAATCCTGTCCTGCACTTATGCAAGAATAATAAATCTATCTAAAAACATAGAGAATAATAAATCAACTCAAATTCAACTCCCTACGCCTTCATTTTTCAAATAGCTTTCAACCACCATGACATAAAACAGAATAATCCTACCTCCCTAAGGACAGAGGAGTTAGTATTGATATTTTAATTTTTTTTCTTTTTATGAATATAATGAATCTCTCAATAAATAATATATCAGTTTGATTAATTTTTAAATAGCAAAATTCCCACATGCTGATTATCTAATCGTATGGCAGCAGCAAGATTGAAGATGTCTTGGTTTATAGCATTGTTTTGCTTTGATATATGGATCAAGTCATGAAAGCTGGACCAAGTATCTTGGTTGTTGCATGGCTATAATAAGCATGATAATTCATCATCTCCTAGACCGACCTAGCCTCCTAGTACTTTGTGTGAAGCAAAATGATTTATTAATTCATGTGTTGTTAATCTTAAGCATCAATGGTGAGAGACTTTTATCTGTAATGCATGCTTTTCATGATCACTCACTGAAAAGACCTTTCTCTTTCAATTCTTATATTGCAAATAAATATATATGCACTATTTTTTGCCCAAACCGAATGGTATTATAGCTGGTTTGCTATGTATTTTCATATATTTTGAAAATGCTATGTTGTTATTAAACTTGGTTTAATCATAGGTGATGATTAAAGTGATTTTAAATTATATATGTTGGTATCATGTGCCTTGTATTGAGGTTTGGTTGGTAATCTATTTTTAGGATGCTAGAGGTTCGGTTTAGAGGTTTTGCTTGGGTTTTGTAATTTTATATCTTGCTTTTAAAAGGTGTTAAGTGAGTAAAGTATAAGCTTGAATGTTTAAAAGTTTAAAAGTTTGCTTAATGAGTAACTTTGCTTTACCTTATGCTACTTTAATTTTAATGGGAGGTGTTATCTAAACTATTTAAATATTGCTTATGTGAATAAGTTATAGCTTAGTTAGTTTAGATATAAGAGAGTAATTGTGCATAATACATTAATATATGTGAAACTGTCCAAGTA